>NC_088172.1:113027961-113253427 GCF_028769735.1 Zonotrichia leucophrys gambelii | reverse complement strand
CCTGCTTTTGCCAAATGAAAACAAAACCATCCTTTTTTTTTCAACTACTTAAAAAAATTTTTTTATAATTAAATTATCATATCTATAATTTGTTTTATAAGTATAGTACTCAAAAGATTATCATTTTAACTATTTCCTATAATATACTAAAAAGATATATACATTTTTACTTGTATTATGCGTAGAATAATTATGTTATTTTAATTTACAATTATTTTTAAAAAATTTTATGTATACCTGCATAATTTGAACACATTTCTTTATTTTTAATTTTTATATTAATCTTTAGCTATTTATGATATATTTATATACTTACACTTCTACCTTTATATTATTTGTATTTATAATTTTTATACTAAAACCCCTGCTTTTGCCAAATGAAAAGCAAAACCATCCTTTATTTTCAACTACTTGAAAAATACTTTTATAATTATAATTATCATATCTATAATTTGTTTTATAAGTATAGTACATCAATTGATATATCTATTTTATATCTATTTCCTATAATATACTAAACAAGATATATACATTATTACTTGTATTATGCGTAGAATCAATTGATGTTATTTTATATTTACAATTATTTAAAAATTTTATGTATACCTGCATATATTTGAAACACATTTCTATATTTATATTTGAGTTGGGTTGTGTCTCTATTTATATTCTCTATTTACATATCTATAAATATACACAATACTCTAATTAAAAAATATCATATCTTATTGTAATATATAATAACTTATGTTACAAGTAAAATTTTAAAAAAAGATCAAATATATAAGAAGAAGAGAGGTTTATTCCCATTTCCACACATCTGTTTTGTTTAAATATAGTTATAAAATTACATTAGAAATCCAATTCCTAAATAAAATTACAATACAAAGAGCATTGAATTCCCACCAATATCTTCGAAAAACATCAAGATACCTCCAACAGCCAAAAATCTGCCAGCCAAAAAACCACAAAACACTCTTTTCAATAACAAATTCTCATCATATCCGAAAAATGGAACCAAGATAAAAGAAAACCCTATAGAAACACGCACAGCAAATTACAACAACTACTAAAAAAAGAAATCAAACCAACCTACTAAACTCCAAACAGTGCCACTGACCCTGAAGGTTACTAAAAAAAAATAAACAAAATTCTACCTCTACACTAACTCAAAGAATAACCAATCCTCTGTAAAAATAACAGCCGAACTACTTAACGAAATAGAAAAAATCTCAAGGACTAAAAACTAAGAAAACAACTACTCAATACTACTTGAAAAGATCCACCACATAAATAACCATATTCCCAAAAATAAAACCGATGAAAAACAATCAAATACATGAAAGAACAACAACAACAAAAAACAATCAAAAAAAAAAAACCAATAACAAAAAAAGCCCCAAAACCGAATAACCTTTCATTTTCAACAAAAATATTATTCCCAACTGAATAAACCCATAGTGTCTCAAGCTCTCAAAATAAAAATAACACCTAGAAACAAACACAAAGACTAAAGACAAACGTAACCATAAACAATGTCTCCCAAATTACCCGCAACCATAAAACATACACTACAATCAAACCAACCAAATAAATAAAAGCCCTGGAAGACGATAAACACACATGCAATTCTCGAGATTAAAAACCCGCTGCTATGAACGACACGACGCTACCTCAAAAGCCCACCGAAACAAACACTACCCGCTCACGCCAATAAAAGCCACCTCAACAGAATTAAAATCCGAACCGCTGCTTCGCGCTACGACCCGTAAAAACCATTGCGCGCCTTTCTAAACATAATACCCCGGCAAAAAAAAACATATCCGACTACAAAACCCAATCCGAAACGAACCTTTATCATCCCCACCGGCACCGAGAACCAGACCACTCAGGAAGAACACGTAGCCCTTAGCGTACCCCCGCTGCAAACCGACACAGCGATGCAATCAATGCCGACAAAGCGCCTCCGAACCGGGCACCGCCCCAGCACGCGAGCAGCCGAAGCCCGCGCTCGCCGCCGGCCCCGGACGGAGCGCGGCTCCCGGCAGGAGCGCGGCTCCTCCGGCGGCTCCTCCGGCACGCGGGGCCGGCGCCGGCCCGGAGAGCCGCGCCCGCTGCCCCTGCCCGGCGGGGCCGGCACCGGGCCCGGGGGTGGCGGCGGCGCCCGAGCCCCGCGCCCGGAGCGGCCGGAGCGGCCGGCACCGCCCGGGCCGCCGCAGCAGCGCCCGCGCCGCCTCTGCCGCCCTTGGCCGGCCCGGCGCGGCTCCCCTCGGCTCGCACCGGCGCGGCTCCGCCACCGCCGCCCTTGGCCGGCCCGGCCGCGCCAAATCCCCCGTGCGCCCCGGCAGCTGCCCGGGCCGTGCCAGCGCCGCTCCCGAGCGGCAACGTTCCGGCCCGGGCCGCGGCCACCACAAGCGCCCTCCGATGCAGCGGCACGGCCCCATTGCAGCCCTGCAAACGCTGCCACAGCTGCAGCTTCCCGCAACCGAACCCCGAAACTGACGCCGCAGGCGGGGCTCGCCTCCCTTCAACAAGGGCAAAGAAGTGTCCTCTCCCCTTCACGTTCGTCCCCTACGAGAGCACAAAAGAAGGGGCGCTCCTCAAATGAAAGCCTTCGACTGATGGCAAAGGGCCATTTCCACCTCCATTCAAAGCCTTGAAAAGGAGGGACACCACGGCTGCCCCCTCCATTTCAACCCTAGGGTGATGAAAATGGGGTGGCTGCCTTCAAACCAAACCCATAACACCACAAGAATACTTTTCCCATTCCCCTTCAAATAGAACGCAGGGATTCCCTGTCACCCCCGGGATACCCCCAACAGCCTGGAAAAGGCAGCTTTTCCTGCAATCAACGCCCTTAAAACCACAAGTGAAGAGGGATCCCCTCAGTTCAAACGCAGACAATAAAAGCAGAGGAGCTGCTTCCTTCTCCTTAATCCCTTTCGTCCTCATAAGCTCCATTTCTGCTCCTGGGGAAGCGGGGAGGGACTGGCAAGATGAAATTGCAAAGGGGAAGGACAAAATTCCCCGCTCCAAACGCACACGGGCTCACCTGTTCGGCTGCTGCTCCCCGGCACAAAGATTCGTCCCTCGGCACCTCCTTTAAGCGATGCTTGGACGTATCCAAGCGCGAATCCGGGTGTTCCCGCCGACCCTGGGAGAAGCTCTCGCAGTCCTTCCGTGAGACAGCGCCGGGAGCGCCCCATAAACCCCTCCACTCAGCAGCTCCATGCAAAAATGTACAGAGGCAAACTCTCCCCCCGTTAAAACCGCCTCGCCCCGGCAAGAGCCACCCCCTCATCATCCTCACAGCTCACACCTGGGCTGCTCCGAGCCCCATCATCCTCACACTCACACCTGGGCTGCTCCGAGCCCCTCATCATCCTCACACTCACACCTGGCGCCGATGCCACTCTCCGACAGCGCCTCTCCCTGTCCAGCACACAGCCCGCTTCTCACAGACACAGAGCAAACAGACATCTGCTACGGGTGTATTTTTATATACACATTTATATATTTGTGATATATTTCCGTACTTAGATTTAGATTTCTATAATATTTATAGTATTTAAAATAAAAACCCTGCCTCTAACCGAAATTTAAAAATACCTTCATTTAAATGGTGTTTAAATATTTATATATACAAATTTTTACAATTATATTCACTTTTTCATTTTTAGTTTATATTGATATATTTATGTATGATATATATAATAACATAGTAATATACTACAATAATACTTATATATTATAACTAGTTCTAATACTTTTGTTTATATTTTATATTTTTATAGCTATCTTTATGTATTTATCATATATTTCTACATTTAGATTTGTATCTTTATATTATTTATAATTATGTTTTTATAATAAAATCCCAGCCTATAAAAAGACAAAAAAACCCCCTTATTTAAACTATATTTAAATATTTTACATTTTTCATATATTTTATCAATGTTTTTTTTACATTTCAGATACAGAAATGTAATTTACTTAGGGTCATTTAATTTTTCCTGCATCTTGGTAATTTTCCATTATCTGCAAAATGATCTGAATTTGCAGCATAATTAATCTGAGATATTTATACCAATCTTCACACTCATAGTTTCAGCCCCACCCACAATAGCTATTTGCATACAGTCCTTTCCATTCTCAATCATTCTTCTTCAGGTTATTCACCAGTCAGAAATGTTTTATTTTGTTCATATTTCGGAGCTGCTTCTAAAAAGAAAACTGGAAGCAGCTCTCCAACTTCTCAAGGGGAAAAAGACAAAGGAAGGGCAGAGGTGGCAACAGACAGTCCCAGGGTCTGAAATCTTGGGAAGCACAGTTTATGTTCCTGGCAGCTAAAACAGTTTAATGTTGGTTGTGCTGCAACCCCTGCGCAGATATTTAAACCTGTGTGATTTACTGTCCAGTATCTTTCTAACTTGTTAGAAGGTTTAATTTAGGATTTGAATTTGGGCCCATTCACTATAAAATCTTGCAAAGGCTGAAGGATTGGGATGGTGACTGCTCTCAGCAAAGGTTATTTGTTCATATATTGTCAAATTTCCCTCAGCTGCAGGCAGGAAAGGCAAAGGTTAGGGCTGGGAAATCTGCAAGCAAGAATTCCTTGTTACTGTTGATTTATTGTGTGTGTGTCAGTGAACCAGGGCTGGGACAAGGAAGTGTCCCTTACAGAGCTGCCACAGGAGCTGTTGTCCCTTGGAGCCATTCTGAAGGTCTGATTCTATCACATTTTGAGGCTACATCCAGAGTTCAGTTAGTAGCTGGGTCTCACTCAGGTGCAAGCAGCCAGGGGAGGGTCCTTACCTGTGCAGCCCAAGGCCCCTGCTCAGCCTGGCTGCAGCTGCTGCTGGCACAGACTGGCACTGGGGCAGCTGTTCCAGGGCACTGGAAATCACTGACGACTGGAGGTGGTGGTGGCACAAGGCATGTAGGAACCTGTGGACAGGTGTCCAAACAGAAAGTTTGTAACAACACCCTAAATCTGACCTTCTGTCACGCAGGAATTTCTTAGGATTTGCTGGGTTTTCTCATGTGGTCAGTAAGGCAAAGGTAAAGGAAGGTCAAAGCAGGGGCATTAAAAATCCTGATGGTGCTGAGTGAGAGGTGGGGAGGAGCTGCCATCCTGCCTGGAGCAGCATCCAGCTCTGCAGGCACTGCCACATTCCCCTGGAGGCGTGAGCAGGGCTGGGAAGGGGGCAGAGCCCAACACCACCTCGCACTGCCAGCTTTGGCCAGTGCCACGCCTGATCCTGATCCTGATCCTGATCCAGTACAGCACGGATTGCTCGGGAAGGGAGGAGCTCTGCATCATCCAGAGAGGCACCTGGATCAGGGCATCCCACCCCCGGGAGAGCTGGAGCACATCTCACACACAGGAGATGGAGCACATCTCACCCCCGGGAGAGCTGGAGCACATCTCACCCACAGGAGATGGAGCACATCTCACCCACAGGAGATGGAGCACATCTCACCCCCGGGAGGGCTGGAGCACATCTCACCCACAGGAGGGATGGAGCACATCTCACCCCGGAGAGTGGAGCATTCATCCGGAATGAGCAATCTCACCCACAGGAGGGATGGAGCACATCTCACCCCTGGGAGAGCTCATCTGCTGCTTATTAACTGGTGAAATGACTCAAACAGGACAAGCTGTCTCATAGCACCTTGGTTTGGTGCCACAAGATGAACGCTCCAGGCTGACAATGAACACCTCACTGTGGGAGTGAGACCTGGAAAGAGAAGCTGGATTTCTCACTGACAGGCACCTCACTTTAATGTAAAAGCTACAAAAGTCACACCAAACTTTCCCAAAGCAGAAATGTTCTGCTCATCCCCTGTAAATGTGTGGAGTTTCTCTCCAGAGCAGCGAGCCTGCATTGCAGTTACTCCTCTGGACAGTGAGTGAAAGGACTCTGGCTACAACAATGCCATTTGGCGCCAAATTCCACTTGACCCCTAATCAATACTCTTTCTTTTGCTAGCTTTAAAATACGTAGATTACAAAAAAGTGATATGCACTTTTCTGTAATCTAGTAGTAGTTCTTCCTTGTTTATACTGTATAGTAAAGACCTTTGTCTGTTATCTCCTGTCTGTTCAATAAATAACTGACTTTATGAATTGCCTTGATTCACCATCCTTAGAACTTGTGGGCCAGAGTGCTTTCTTAAATTTAAGAGGCTGCCAAAAATCTGAGGCTAAGGCAGGGCTTGCCTGAAGCTCCCACTTGTTTCATGGCATTTTTGGCATAGTTGAAGACAGGATGGCAAACAATTTAGAGAAACAGACAAAAGGCTTGGCAGATTACCTACAAAGGCACAGTTTTCATATTGAAACTGATGAGCTTTGGCCAGTAGATAACTGGTACAAGTGGGAGAAAATGTAGGAGAAAATAGATGAAAAATGGGGACTGCTGAAAAATAAAAGGGAGAAAGTACTATTTGTAATGCACTGGCACTATGTTTAAAGTTTGCACGGTAATGGAGGGAACAGATGATAAAATGGTAATTTGAGAAATGAAATAAAGGAAATAAATTGAATTGGTATTGTAAAATTGTCTCTACGATAC
Source organism: Zonotrichia leucophrys gambelii (assembly GCF_028769735.1). Taxonomy (NCBI): domain Eukaryota; kingdom Metazoa; phylum Chordata; class Aves; order Passeriformes; family Passerellidae; genus Zonotrichia; species Zonotrichia leucophrys. Next base: position 113,246,849 of record NC_088172.1, on the reverse strand, counting down.
CAAAATGACAAATTGAAACAAGAGTTAAAAGAATCCAAGGGAAAGACAAAAACCTGGGATGAAAATTTGAAGTTGACAATACTAAAAAAAAGAACCAGAGATGATCATATCCCAGGAGATGGATTTCGGAATGTTTTATGGAATTGTCTGAGTGGCTCTTACCTCTTATATTTACATGGTCTGTTCATGACAGGTCCAGCCTCTGCTTCAACTTAGTGCCACTCTAAGCCCTCAGTCTGCAGGGAAATCAATGTTTTGGGAAGTTCTTACAGCTCTATTTAGTGCTTAAGGGTTAGGTTGATTTTCTGGGAACAGGCTGTCCGACCAGACCTGTTTCCTTCCCTCTCCCTCTCAGAGTGTCCCTTGGGAAGCTGAAGTGAGACAGGACCTGTAAAATGTGACTGTCTGTGCCCTCCAGAGGCTGGACCGTTTGCTAGCAGTGCTGATGGAGTGTGAGGTGCTGAAGACTGAAAAGCCCTTCTTCTCCCCTGAATCCCAGGACACTGTGCCCACAGGAGCTCCTCTCTTGGTGGCACTTTAGGGATGCTCCCCAGGGCAGCAGTGATGGGTCAGCAAGGGCACAGTCAGGACTCACTGACACAGCTGGAGGTGTTGGGACGAGGTCACCCCTGGGCTACAGTCACAGGTTAGGGCAGAGTGGTTCCTTGGGAACATTCCCATAGGACCATACACAGAATTGTTCCTTGGGAACATTCCCATAGGACCATACACAGAATTGTTCCTTGGGAACACTCCCATAGGACCATACACAGAATTGTTCCTTGGGAACACTCCCATAGGACCATACACAGAATTGTTCCTTGGGAACACTCCATATGATCATACACAGAATTGTTCCTCGGGAACATTCCCATAGGACCATACACAGAATTCCACGAGAGACACAGTGGCCACAGTTCAGAACTTGGTGAAATTGTAGTAAATTTGAAGGGTTTATCCACTAAGGGAAGCAGTGATTTATTAATTAAAGCAGAGTGGTTATTCCACACTAGCCATTTGGGATTGGTGCTAGCCAACCTGTGCCAGACTTGCACTCAGAGACCTACCCAGTGAGGCCACCCCTTTGTGTGGAGAAGAAAACCCCAGAGGTTCAGGGTCCAGACTGCTAAACTGCAAGTGCCTACCATGAAAAGTAAGTATTAGCCAGTCTCTAAGCACTTGTGTGTATTCCAGGTCAGCACCCATCTATGGAAATGCCTCTGGCTTTAAGTAACCTAGGGATAGATGCAGCCAGTACATAACCCTGTGCACTTCTGTTCTCAGCCAAATCAAGCCAGAGACTTTTTATTACTTTCATGGGAACTTTCTTTGCTCAGGATTTTCCTGGGAGGAATCTGTACCACGTCTGTACAATGTAATGAATAAGCATTTGCTGCACATCCGTACAGATGGGCTGCAAGGACAGGGAAAAAAATCTCACTTTAGAACAGTGCTTAAAATGAAATTCCCTTCTGTTATTATCACACATTTGTTAGTACATAAAATATATTTAACAGAAACCAAACCATCAAACAGTAAGTAGATTGATAAAGTTCAGTACAGCATCACTTGTGCCCTGGCTGCAGCAGACACCTGGCTGCACACGTGAATGGAACACGTTCTGGGGACCAGTTAGTGCTGCAGATACTAATGCTGCCTGCCAGAGCTCACAATCTAAGCTCTCAACAGACAGATCTGAAGAATCTGGAGGAAGAGAAACTGCTATCTGATTCCCTCAGCTTCAGGAAGCCACAGTGCAGATGGCAAACTGTGCAGTCAGTTGGCTCCAACATCTTTAACTCACATGACCAACAGTTACTGCAGAAAGAGAAATAAAAATCTATCAGAGGAAGCAAGTTCACAAATAAAAGTCTTCACTCATGGCTCCATGCAAGTTTCTTTATGCTGTTCCTTCCAAATCTTCTGTTTGTGAAGGTCTCATTCATTCAGGTTGCTTTTCCTCTGGCATTTCATCCGCATGTCTTGCATGAAGTTTCTGAAGGCTGGTTCTTCATGACTCTCCTCAGCCACTGGGGGAAGAAATGACAGTTCAGCACTATTCTACCTGTTACTGACAAAAGGGAGTCAGGATAGTCAGAATAACACAAAACATCTGTTGGATCTTCAACTACACTACAGGGCAAAGGCAAGAAGTGATCCGAAACACCAACGGAACAGGAAAAGAATGAAGATTAAGTCTGTGAGCTATAGAAGAGAAAAATCACCCTGTAAGAACTTAGAAGATTGCTCCAAGACCATAGTCACAGCAAAAGCCACAGCCAGGGCAGAAACGGTAAGGTGAAGGAGATGATAGAACAGCTGGGCATCAATCAGATTCAGAGGTCACTGCATGCCTCAAGCCTAACGAGCTCTCTGGTTTATGTGTGCCATACACCTATTAATTACTTACACAGAAAACTTACAATTGAACTCTCCCAGAGGCTGGAGAGTGATAGCACTGACCAAACACTGCAGCTGGGTTTCTGCTATGGATTCTGACACGTGTATTTATGTGACTGAGTGTGTACTTGCTCTCTAGATTCTCTTTACAGTCCACCCAGGTAATGAAATGCAGAGGGCATTTCCTAACTGGATGGGGAGTTTCAGGCCTCATTCCCTTACCTTCATGGTCAATGTCGTCGGTATCACTGTCCCTCTCTTCTTCCTCTTCATCGAGAGTTCCTCGTGTGAGGATTAGCTCAGAGGGACCCATTGCAGAAGCATCACCAGATCCTTGAGGGGAAAAGAAATGGTTGTACACAAACCAGCTTGCTAAAGGTAAGGTATTGTTAACAGTGACAACTTTTATCTGCACATAAACACAACAATTAACGCCTACTCTGGGTCATGGATCCCAAAGACAAAGGACAGACTCCTCAGCAGATACCTGTAAGGAACAATGCGGCCAACAGCACAGCTCTCCCATATTCTAATCTGTTTCATCTCTTCTAAAGCCCCTCATTATTTTTACTGTCTGTTGCTTTAGCTGCACAGCAGGGTTTCCTGCACGCCTGTGACTGACAGGAATAACTAAACTCTTCAGAAAACTCCTGCAGTGAACTGGATCTTCCTGGTGAGGTACCTGCCAGGGCGCTGCTCTGCATGCACACACTGCCCATGTCCTTCCACAAGTGCTCCAGCTGCTCTTTCTTCTGTTTCTCCTGAGCTTCTTCCTGTAGATCAAGTGTTACATGTGGATTCTGAGAACATTTTAAATATCAGCAGGAAAATAACCTCCCACAAAGCCAGCATCTGCCCCCCAGCCAGAGTGCAAGTCACTGAGCAGATCTCACATCACAACTAAGGTTACACAGACAGCAACCTCCAGTATGGCAGACTTGTAGAACATTTTCAGAAACATCAGGAAGCCAAACTCAGTGCAGCTGTGCCTGCAGAGAACTGTCCTTTGGACAGCCAGGACTCAAATGAGCAGAGCTATTGATTCTGACACTGCAGATCAGTCTCTGTTACTGTTTAAGTCAAACCAGTATGTTATGAACAAAAATTCGGTCAATTTTTTTTTTTTTTTTTTTGTGAGAAAAAGTTACAAAAAGGCAGCCAGATCTGTCTCTGCCAGGGTTCTGTGTGCTTTGTTATTGTAATCACGGGTCATTGTAGCTTATCACCCCTTTTGTATTAGTAACGGCCCTGGCTGGGGTGGGGTGATGGCCCTTCCCCGAGGCTGTGTTCTCTTCCCAGCATAGGGAAGACACCTGAGAGGGTGGGGGGGGGTTATGCAAAGTGACTCCAAGACCAGCATGCTTTTGGGACCCCGACTCCAAAATGCAACGAGAAAACCCTAAAAACAACGAGCCACCTAAGAGTTGAGAGACTAAAGTGATGTCCAGAAGTGCTGAGCCTGCAGAGATGCGGAGTCCCTCTCGCCCTGACCATGAGAGTTGTCCCCGGCGGAGAGACCAAGCCGGATAAGCGAGAAGGGGCAACATCTGACAGGGACCTCACGCCCTAAGGCTCCCATGAGGACTGGATCCCCGGCTCTGCCCCTCGTGGACGGAGCTGCGCATATCCTCCTCCTCTGAGTCGCCCTGGGAGACGCGACGGGGACTGCAGCCCTGCCGAGCTGCCCAATCCTGAGCTGATCACTTTTAATAAAGGCATTATAAAGGAGAAGAAGTCTCCTGGCCCTGTTTATTTCACAGTACACTTCACTGGCACAGGAAGATACAAGGACAGCCTCGACAAATCACTTGAGAATTTATTTTCAAGAACTCTCTATCCTTCTGAATGGAAAATACAAAACTATTTCCCAACAATTTTCTCACAATTATCTTAAATACTAGCACTAAAGCAGCAAACAGTATGTGAAATAAACAGGGCCAGCACCCAGCTAGGTTTTTTACTAATACAAAAGAGGAGATAAGCCTTAACGACCCGGTATTACAATAACAAAGCACTAAGAATCCTGGCAGAGCCTGAGACCTGGCTGGTCTCTGCAACTCTTTCTCACAAAAAACATTAACTGAATTTTTGTTCATAACAGTATGTGTTTTATAAAACATCTTTATTCTTGTAAACATATGCTCCACCATATCTAGGGAAAAAAAGCAGAGAGCAGACTTCTTCAGGACAGGGGCTTTTCCCACACTGAGTATGACTAGTAAATGAAATGTTAGACACACTCAACATAAAGGCACTTGTGTGCATTAAAGTGACCTCAAGACACTGTCCAGGCACACAACAGCCAAAACCACTTACCAGTGTTTTTCTCAGGCGTTCATATTCTGGACGATACTCTCTGAAAAGATAAAGTGCATTCTGAATCAACACATGATTTATATTAAATAAGGATCATCTCAGAGGCTGCCTTCTACCCCAAAAAAAGTTTTCTCGAGGCTTTCATGTTTGAGAGACATTTCAGAAGGACTAACTGTACTTTTTACCCAGATTTGGATTCTGAAACCAATGGATGCAAAATAAGTGAACATACTTCACTGAAACAGCAAGAGTTCAAACCTTGATCGCTGTACAGAATTAGAGAAAAAAATATTCCTTCACATATTTAACGGCACAGATAGCTTTTGCTTTTTCACTGAACAGCAAACACAAAAATTCACCTCTGAATAGTTCCTTTACACTGCCACTTTCTATGCTGATGCTTGAAATTTATCAGAAACCCTAAACTACCTTGGCTAAGGAAGGTGCAGAGTCCTTCAAACGAAAGGAGCTGCAGATCAGCACCTTCAGGAAGTGTTCACTGAAGTGCTCTCCTTCAAACCAAAGGAGCTGCAGATCAGACCCTTCAGGAAGTGTTCATGGGCTGACTATGGCCTTACCGCTCGTATTCATCCACAGCTTTAGAAAGCTGGGTAAAAAACTCCTCCAGTCCTGTGCCGAGCACTGCAGAAACACCGACCACCTGCAAGAGAAACCACACACAACTACAGAAACTGAACCATTCTAACAAAAAACCACAAAAACTAACAAATGATTACCAGTCTAAACCCAACAATAGCCATTTAATCATGAGAGTGGCACAAGAATGTGCAGTACCACTTCTGCTTCTCTCCATCCTGCTTTCAAACTCCTTGCCCGTTTGCTGCTCATGTTTGTTGCCTCTGTCTTTTGGATGCTGCTGGTTTTCTGTTTGGTGAGTTGTTGCAGTATTTTTGGGGGGTGTTTCTTTGGGGAAGGGGGTTTGGTTTTTTTGACAAGTTGGGTATTTCAAGAGAAAGTCAGGTCTTTCTGTCACTTACTTGTCGACTGTTAATAATCCAATCTGCACCTAGGGTTATAAGTAGTTAGTGTGTATCAGTGTACTAGAAGTAGCAAAATCAACAACTGACCCATATAATACTTTGTATTTAGCCACATCACACTTGGCCACGCAGTCCAACGCCAGAGTGTGGGGTGGAGAATTCAATCAGTTACTGCAGTAATACATTGAACATGCACATCCCCTTCCTAACTTGGGCTTGTCTATCATTACACATCTGGCCATTTGTTCTGTCTGTGGTAAATCAATTATCTAAAACTACATTTCATTAGCACTATTACTAGCCAGAATCAACCATCTTCTAACAAAAATTCTTCCTCTTTTTTGAAAGCAAGACAGTCTCATCTACTCCCTAACAAATGGAAGACTTTTTGCAATACAGCCTTGCACTTGGTCATTAATACAGCAAACGTCAGACAGCTCTCCAAAGGAGTTAAAGTATTACTATGTGCTGACATATGTTAATATTTCTACTTCCCCTGCACTGAAGTACAAGCTGCAGTCTATGCTACAATCATCACATGACCTGCTCTCCAGTCATGCAGAGAAATAGGACCTAATTAACAAATAAGTACTTTATAATAACAAACTTAATAATAACAAACAGAGTACTTTAAATCTGTATATGGCACCACTACAATCCTCTCTGAAATTCTGTATTTTGTTCCACATAGAACATGTACATTACATCTGGCTACATTATTATTATTATTATTATTATTATTATTATTATTATTATCATCATCATCATCTTCTTTGTGAATGGAATCACTTATTTTCATTGTCTTTCTTTTAACACCCATGAAGGCAAGAAAGCTTGCTTTTTCGTTAGTAAAAGCTAATGACAAACACAATTAGCTGAAACCTTTTGCACAGACTATGGGAACAGTAACAGCTTCTGATGCACAGGGTTTCCTGAGGAACTGGATTCCTTTGTCTTCTCAAAACCTGGTTAAGTGAGAAGAAAACCCCAACTTCTTTTTGGCCAAGCAAATATGGGGGTGCAGGGGGGAAAGGGTGTTTGTTTGGGTTTGAGATTCTTTCCATTCTTCCTGTGTACTAAAAGGCACCACTGCACGAGACACTTTCTAAACAAGGAAAATTACCTCAGACAGGAAATGCTGCAACAAAGAATGCTGCCTCTCACCAGCCTATCTTGGCTTTCTTCTCATGATTAATCACAATATTGAATTATTCAGAGCTGCCACTCAGCGTGACAAGTTACTGCAGTAACTGTGTTCAAATCAATAAATCCTAACATGGCTCATCAACAGACTTCAGTTCTAAAGGGCAGTGCAAAGACCCTTTGCAGAAGGACAGAATGGGTGGGATTGGGTGACACCTCTGGTGATAATCTAGTCCAACTTCTCTGCCCAAAACCAGAATTCATTAGAACAGGTTGCCACATAACTTGGTCTGTCTCCAAGGCTGGAGACTTCACAATTTCTCTGCACTGTCTGTTCCAGTGCTCAATCAGTAAAAATGAAGTAATTTTTTTTGTCCTCTGCTCAAACACAGTTTCCTGTATTTCACTTTGTGTCTATTGCCTCTTTTCCTTTCCCTGAGCAGCAGTGAACAGTCTGCCTTTTGACTTCCTCACACTCTACTCCCACCCTACATCAAAAACATTATTCTTGAGCTTTCTCATCTCCAGGCTTTGATGAGAGGTAATAAACAAAACCAAGATTCTTACCTTCAGTGAGCTGTAAAATTCATCCAATACTAAACTCATGGAACGAGTCAGGTTACTGACATAGGAGGTCTCTTGGTTCAGGGCATCCTGAAAAGTCTCAAAGTCCTGCATCCATTCTACTGCAAAACTGTGGTCGATTATGTCAGTCTGGAAGGAGAAGGGAAAATGTTCACCAGTAATAATCTTAGCCATAGGCTGTTAAGGGACAAATATTAAAAAAGTCCATGTTAAGCTTATTTTCAAAATGTTAATATTTTCAAAATATTCAGCTCTGGTCTGGAGTTTTGCAAGTTCTGTTTTTATCAAATCAACTACATGAATATCTGGAGAGAAGACAAACGACTGCTCAGGTTTAAGAAGGCAATGACTGTTTAAGGGAACAATCACAGATCTAAAGCCTTCTACGACTTACTGCAAAGGAGCATTCAAACACTGCACATTCTACAATAAAGCTTACAGCATAAATGGCAGACTGTATGATTGAGGCCAGGCACGAGCAGCCCCCACTGAAATCCCAAGTTTTCCTGTAAATGGCACACTGTATGATTGAGGCCAAGCAGGAGCAGCCCCACTGAAATCCCAAGCAGCAGCACCCACACCAACAACCTACCGGGATCCTTTCAATATCTGAAATGATTATGTTTGATTATGTTTTGAGCCGTTAAACTCAGAAGCACTCCTTGAAGAGTGCCCTACATGGCAGTGGATGTGTATCTCTAGATTGGCTTCTGCCTCCCAGCAAACACTGGATCAAACAAACGCCTTCTGCTGAGTTTTGCCTGGTGCAGTACGTGGGACTCCTTCCTCAAACCACGCAGGGCTTACACCACTCCCATGTGGGTCACCAGCCTGCTGCTAACAGTAACAAAGCCAAATTCCATGTGGAAAGAGGGTGGGTAAGGGCAGACTCTCTCATCTCCTCCCTCTTACCTTGCAGGGTTAAGTGTCCCTATAGCCCAGGCTTGAGGTCCCAAACGTGCTTCAAAGTGATGGTGCTCTGTTTTGGGTGCAACTGCCCATCCCTGGTTATACTTGTGCCTCTCTTAGATGTGGTTGTCAGTCTGCAGCCCCCTCCCAGTCTCTCTTTTCTAGAAAAACCCATTATTGTGGTAAAACAAAGACACCACACCAAAGAAGCTGAGCAGACCAATGTCCCACTAGGAAATGGAAATCAGAGCTTTGACTTACTTTGTTCATAACCACGATGAAAGGTAGCTTTGTCTTGTACAGGATACTGGGCAGGGAGACACAAAATGAAAGTTTAACATCAATTTAAAACCCACTAGAATAGAAAGCATGTTAAGCATAAGGCAGACAAGAGTTATGCAAGACAATACATTTGACATCAAAAGAAAATTATTTTCCTCTGCAGCAATCAGAATGTGATTTTCACCCAGGTCCTCCTTACAATCTTTGAACAAATATGCTTCCCCAAGATGTAAGCACACATCTGTGAGGCAGAAAACCTCTGACACACACAGCTGATTTTGGTTACCATTTTCTATGTCTCTCAGATCCCAGTTTTTAATTACATTTGCATTTTGCATTTGACTCAGACCTCAGGTTCTGAGAGATCGTGAACTGAGCAATGAATTCAAATAACACAGGACATCTAAAAAGAAAAACTACGTCAACACAAGAGCTCACACACTTATTGCACTGTATACGTGTTCACCTTTTGCTCAAACTAACGTTAGAAAATGCAGCATGCAGCAAGGCATATTTTGCACACTATTATAGTGACACAGCTCCTGATCTTGATACAAAGATTGCAAGGGTTTTTGAAAACCTTTTACCAACATCTACCATGAATTATGACAGCTCTAGTTATGCTGATCATTCTATAGGTATTTAGTCCCTGATTTAACATGAAAGAAAAGAGATATATTAATGTATGAGAAAGAATACAATAAACCAAGATCTCGTTGCTATGCTGAACTCAAAACAAATCTTGAAAAATCTCTTGAAGTATCAATAACATTAAAAAACAGAATAAGAAAATATGTGTTTACAAGAAGAAACTTAAGCTAGACTATCTCGGTACATCTTAGATAAATGTGTTTATAAGCAACAGGCAATGTTAAACTTTTGTAACCAGCATTCACCACACCGAGGTCTCACAGATTATTTAATGCCTTCAGCGGGAGTTTTGAGCCAATGACCTCCATATGTCCATTGGCACCTAATTTACTCTGCTTTTTCAATGAGAAAATCACAAAGAGAATAACCAAGGCAGTAGATGGAGTGGATCTGAGACACCCTGGCCTGCACCAGGAGCAGCATGGGCAGCAGGGTGAGTAAGGTGAGTCTCCCTTTTCCCTCTGTTCTCATCCCACCTGGAGCTCTGCATCCAGCTCTGGAAACCAGGGTACAACGAAGACATGGAGCAGTACCGTGGGCCTACAGGAGGCCATGGAAACCATCAGAGCACTCTCCTATGCAGGCAGGCCAGAGAGTTGGGATTGTTCAGCCTGGGAAAGGCTTCAGGGAAGCTTTATTGCAGCTTTGCAGTATACAAAGAGGTTTATAAGAAAAATGGAGACTGAGTCTTTACCAAGGCTTCTGGGGACAGGACAAGGGATGATGATTTTAAGCTGAAAGAGACACACTGACAAAATTTTTCATTATGACAGCAGAGAGATATTGGAGCACACTGCACAGGAAGCTGTGGTTCCCCATGCCTGGAAGTGTCCAGGGCCAGGCTGGATGGACCAACGTGGTCCAGTGGATGGTGTCCCTGCCCATGGAAGAGAGCATGGACTAGATGGCCTTTGAAGGTCCCTTTAAACCCAAACTATTTCATGATTCCCCTCAAAAGTAACTATTAAAGAGAGACAGCAATTGAAGCAGATGGGCTGCATTTCCAGCCTTTCTTACCTGCAGGCATAGAGCATGTTGGACATGAAGGTGATGGGGTTGGTACTGCGAGAGGTGTCCATCACATAGACAACAACTGAAGGGAAAGAGGAGGCCTGGGAACACCAAGTCAGAGACAGTTTGATTAGAAACTCACTGCTCAACAGCCAGGTCATTCACACAGCTTCACTGTCCAGCCATGCCAAAAGCACTTACCAAAGCCTCTGTTATGATGGTTCCTGATGCTGACCAAGTGAATACCTCAATTTGCCCTGGTGTGTCAATAATAACATACCTGGTAAGAAGTTACCCCCAAACAACAATAAGGAAAAATTAGTTAAGCACAAGGTCCTGTTCTGACTAGATTATTACCAGCATACAATAGCAACTGACATGATTATTCTATAACAGATGAGAAAAGCTTCTCCCAAACACTAATGAGATTTATGGGCATGCCTGAAAATCTCCTGTGTGAATTTTGTAACTAAGAAGCATGCAATCTCATGAGTTGAAGGCATCAATTTGCCAGAGAGTTAGTAGTGCAAAATCTTAAAAAAAATAATAAATTGCTGCCTATTTGAACAGTGTGTGAGAGAAAACAATAGTCTAATGGAAGACAAGAAAGGCAGGACTGTGATAAGCAGGCTTTATTTTTATGTATGTAAAGAAAATCTGGTTTATCCATTCTATGCCCTATTCCACATAAAATTTATAACAAGGCTGAGAAAACCAACTAGAAAGCATTCAGAGAAGCTTTTTAGAATTTTGCAATTTTCCCACAATGATACCAGAAAAGCACAACTCAGTAGAATGTACTCACTTAGATGCATTTTGCCTTTTTTCAATAAACTTCATCACCTGATTGAAAAAGCAGAAGTATATTTTGTATTTCACAACAGGAAACTTTCATCTTCATTTCACAGCAGAAACTACATTAACTGGCACAGCTGCAGGTGAATATCAAAAGGTTAAAGTCTTTATGCTTTTCAGAGTGTGAAAATGCCTTAATAAGGAGGGGTGAAAAATGCTCAGATCCTGCATATGCCAAAGACAATCTTGATTTTGTGTGTGTTCTAGTACCTGACTAAAGGCAGTTGTTCTGTGCCTCTTCACCAGGAGATCATCTCAGTATCTGACACCAGCCCCCAGCCCAGAGCTGATTCAGTGGTATGATTTAGGAGGGCTGTTTTATCAAATGGCCCCAGGAAAATTTAATGGGTTTCCAGAAGTGAGCTGCCCTACTCCTAAACCAGAGCATCCACATGAAAGATTTTATAGGAAACATGCTGCAACAATAGTCCTATACAAACACCGAAGGATGTTCTGGACCTGTGGCCTCTTCATTTTACTTTAAAACAAGCTGAAATCCTGAAATCTCTCATATGAAAGCTAATGTGCTCTGACAGCATTGTAGAACACAGAGTTCAAACCTTGAGAATAACTGCCCAGAAATATGAGAAAGCTCACCAAACACTGTGCAGTGCCCCTGAGACTGGACACACACAAAACCTCCACATCCAGCACACATCATGGAGTAGCACACAGAAACCACCTCGTACCTGGTCAAACCTTGTGGCAAAGAGATTGAGAGAGGTCACTATGCCGCCGTTTGGGCCCAGCCCATATCTGATGCTCCATTCAGGAAAGCAGAGGGTTACAGTTACACAGAGCCCAGAGATCATCTTTGTCACCTCTGACAACAGATGCACTCTGGATACCTTGAGATTGAGGGACAACATCCCCCATAAACGATTAATACACGTCTGTAAGTCACTCAGCAGGGAAACAAATGCTCTCTTACCCAAACACGTGCCATTGGCAGAAGGAAGAGGGGCTGCGTGGCTGCTCCTTGCCATTTGTGCTTTAACTGCACAAGAACCAGCAGTGACTCATAACACACTGTTTTCTCCATCACTGCTCTCAACATCCACACATCCTCCTCAGGCCCTTATTAACAAGGCACAGCAACTCCAGTGTTGGATAACAGATGCAGTGAAGCAAATAATGCACTTACATATTAATTTGAAACTTATATTTAGGATGTTCTGCTGCTAACCCCAAATCAAACAACAGCCAAAATCAAGAATCCTATCCCCCTTTATTCTTGTCTAAAATATTAAATTTAAGAGTCATACTTGCAAGTCAAAACTAAAGACTGTGTATTGTCTCCATCTGCACAAGCTACTGCATAAGAGACCAAGGATCTCCACAGCCCTCTGGAAGTGCAGCCACTTCAGCACAATGTTACTGCACTACAGTCAGCAGCACTGTGAGCAAGAGCAAACACTCCCATGTCTCTGAGATTCAGAGAAACAACACTGCTTTGGTTATGGCCAAATGGAGAAATCTCTTTCTCCATCTACTACAGGCAAGTAGGAATTTCCATATTTGTTTATGACAAATAAAATTAGACTAGTTAAAATATGGGGAAAAGGCTGATGGCTTCCCCAAAAACAAAAAAACAAAATAAAACAAAACAAAAGGGCAGAGTCCCTCTTGCTTGTAAAAATTTGCTGTTAGGCAAAATCATTTTTAGCACAGGAGAAAATCACCTAAGTGCCAAATCTTGTAGAACTCACATCCCTAATACCACATGCAAGAAACACACAGTCAAAGCCTCTTGATCTTCATGCAACACTCTGCATCACTGCAATCCCCCCGAAACACTTCCTGCCCCTTTACCACAGTGTTCATGCAGAAGATTATTTTCAAAAACCTGAAATTTCAAATATCATTATTCAGACAAAAAAAAGGATACTGCTTCATGACCTCTTTGTACTTCACGGTGTCCCTGATATCTAGGGGAGAAAGAAAGACATATAAGCAGTTTTCCACCCCCCAGCTGGTCACCATCAGCTAACAAAGTACATCCACCACAGCTCTATCTGTGTTCCTGGAGATCCAGCACTGGAACAGACACTCCAGCCATTCCTCTGACAGCAGTAAAACAACTCGTGCACCCAGTGTCTTGCTTATCTTTGGGAAGGCTGACGGGCATCCTTCACAGAGGGTAGGAGACAGGATTGTCACAAAACTAAGGACTGGTATGTTCTTTGGAACAGCTAAAAGTAAGATCTGTTCCTACTGCTAAAATGTTTTCTCTAAAATTCATGTCTTTTAAAGTGCTCTAAAGCTCTTTGTTGACAGCATATTTGTATGTAGGGAACCAGATCAAATCTGCTAATCCTTTCATTACTGACAAAAAAAAAGCCTCCAGAACCCAAACATCTTCAGTCACACCAGATGACACAAAAAACGTACAAACGCATTGGAAGAATAGCTTTGGTTCTAAAAATACCCATATTAACCACTGCTTGGAGAAAAGACCTAAAATTTTAACAAATAGTCCTCATGTCCTTTTGTTAGACCTTGGGCTCTCTTAAGGGAACGCAAGCAGCCCAGCTTGTATTCTCTCACGTATTCGCTCCCGGAACACATGAATGACTCCCCGCGAACGGGTTCGGGCTCTGTTGAAGGCCCCGCTCCCTCCCGGCGGATCCCCGGTCCCGCGGCGCTCACCGATGTTGGCGGGGAAGGGCAGGCTGTGCACGGCAGGGTCCAGGTTGATCACGTACGGAGGGCAGCGCTGCCCGTGCAGGTGGGCGGCCAGGCGCTGCGGAGACACGGGGAGGCGTCAGCGCCGCCGGGCACGGGCAGCTCCGGGGACACGGCCAGCCCCGCCGGGCACGGGCAGATGCGGGGGAACGGGGAGGCGTCAGCCACGCCGGGCACGGGCAGCCCCCCACGGGCAGCCGACGACTCCCCGCGACCCCTCGCGACCCCCGCCGCCTCTCACCTGCACGAAGGTGGTTTTTCCGGAGCCGGCCATGCCCAGCACCAGCACGCACACCGGAGCGGCTCCCACCGGAGCTCCCGCCGCCGCGGCCATGTTCCCAGAGCCCCCTTGTCCTTCCGGGGCGGGCGCAGCCGCGGCCCCGACGTGACGCGCGCGGGCCCGGTTGTGGCCCCGCTGCCGCCCGGACGCTCCGCGGGCCCGTGCGGCCTCCCGGCGCTGCTCGGCCTGGCACGGCCCCGGGCGCGCCACACCAGCAGCAGCAGCGCGGCGGGGCTGGGGGCGCTGCCAGGCCCGGCCGGGAGCGGCGGGCGGGACCGCGCGGGCGGGCGTGGCGCTGACGTGGCGGCGGCACCGGCACCATGCGGGGCGGTAGTAGCGGCGGAGGCTCGGTGAGTGCCCGCAGTCTTTTCAGCGATGCTACCGGCGGCTGCTCCGGAGAGCCTGGCTGCTCCGCGGGTCACCGCGAGATGGGCTCCGACGTCGGGATAGCGGGAGCGAGGCGGCTTCCCGGCCAGCCGGTGGGGCTGTGCGGCCTGCCCCGGCGCCGTGAGCGGCCCTGAGCGGGCTAAGAGCGGGAGCGCTTCGGGCTCCCGGGGAGCAGCAGCTGGAGCCGCCCCTCTGCGCCCGAAGGCGAGGCCTGGGGCCGGCCCGGTTCTGTTCGGCCCGAGGCGGGCGGGCAGGAGCCCTGAGCGGGCGCTGCTGGCGCCGGGGCTGCGCTTTGTCCGAAATGCCTTCGCTGCAGGAGGACCTGGCTGATGGAGTGCGCGGTGGGAACGGGAGCGCGGGACTGGAACAGGGAGTTCCCCAGAGGATACCGAGCCCTCCCGCTCCTCGCGGGACGGTCGGGCCCTGAGGATGCCCGGTGTCCCTGCTGGCACCTCCATCACCTCCAGTTTCCGTGCCAGCTCCTCACCTCGGGGAGTTGCGGTGCTGTGCTTGGGCACCGTCCTGCCGCCTGGATGCTGTCTCCAGGCCGTGCTCCGGATCACCGGCATGGCCCGCAGGCCGCGGGCAGACAGAATCCACCACTCCCCGTCCTTTCAGGCTCTGCTTCACTTTTTCTCACCTGTGCAAGGAACATGACTTTTCTGTTTTCTTTATATCCAGCCGTTGGGCATTCCTGCATACATTAGGTCTCTGTTCTTTAAATAGGAAGTGTATAAATGAAAAAACATGCAGAACTTAAACACCAGTTTCTATAGATGTTTCCTTCATAATTGCTGTTATTAACTTCTCAGAGAGGAAAGCCTGGCAGATCATTTTCACGCTCCTTTTTTATTGCAGATCCTTAACTGCCCCCGAAGTTCTTCATAGTAATCTTCACTCTTATGCAAAATTTTTTAGTTATGAACACCCCATGAATCTTGATACACATGCCATGTTTGTCATTTCGGTTCTTCTAATCCTAGATTAAGCCAATGAATTGCAGCAGACTCTGCCTGCCTGTTTATTCGTTTTATCATTATAACTTCATAGCTTCTGGCGGCTTCTCCACTCGTGTAGAGATTTCCCAGGCAATGCTGTTGACGCTGCTGTTTGGGTGTAAATAATGCAAATACAAACATCCAATTGACTTCACTTCCAAGGAGGCAGGATTTGCTTGTGAAGTCTTTGATCAAGCAGTTGAGAATTTTCTCCTGCTGCTTCCCTAACGTTTCCATGAGGAGACTCTGGTGCTGGAGGGCATAGGCACAGTTTAATCATTCGTGTATTGATATTACTGCCTGTTTCTGAACTTCTTAACTGGTACTTGGGGCGTCTCATGGTTGATAGTGTGAATCACATCTTTCTATAAAGAAGATAGGTAATTAGCCATAATTTCTTTTTTTCTTCTGTTTTCTTTTTTTGTCTGTAATTTTTTGTTTTGTTTCACTGGATTTTTTTGTTTTTTCAGGGTGTTTTTGTTTTGTTTTGTTTTGTTTTGGCTGTTGGTTTTTTTGTGGTTTTTTTATGGTTCTTCCAGTTCCTTAGCCAGTTTCTGTTTATGGCAAAATACTACCTTTGTTCCCTGGGTTACAGTTTTGGTATTCTTCATGCTTCCACTGGGCAGTGATTTTTATTCTCTAGTCTGTATAACTACTGTTTTTTTCCTGAGTTTTCTAATAAAGAATGGCATTCAGTCATTAGCATTTGGAAGAAGGTGGTGGTATGTGTTTGTCCACGCACTAGGAGCAGCTTACAACAAATGGCATGTTCAGCTGACTTGTACACATACTTTTACAAAGATGTGTTAAATTGCATGTCTTAATAGGAGCACAGCAATTGATAAGTGACAAAAAAATCTTTGTTAAATAAGAAAAAGGATTCTTTGATGTGGATAACGTGAACATCTGGGCGGCTGATGGGGTATAATAAAACGAGATAAAAAGGAGGGCATGAAGGAGACCAGAAACAAGGTTCTTGGCAGGGTAAATGGAAGAATTACTTCATTAAGGAAAAACAAGTACTGTGTAAAAGCTAGCATATGAGTATCTAAAATATTTGTCATCAAGTGATAAAGTATAGGCAGAAAAAATATATGGCTGAATGTACTGGAGACAAAGAACACTCCACCATTGCAGGGGAAAGATTTCATATGGGGTGTGTGGAGGGGCTCATCCCTGGTTTGATTCCAGTCCAATTCTGCTGGAGTTGGAAAGGTTGAGCTCTTCTAGTTGCAGAAAACGGTGATTTGTTTTTCAAAGGGTGGTGAATGCACATCCTCAAAGTGATGTGCAGGTGGTTGTACTTGGCTGCATAGTGAAACATGCTAAAAGAAAACAAATGATGCTGCTAATGTGCTGCTAATGTGCTAATGTTCTGCCTTTTTAGGACACCAAGACTGGACATCACAGACAGCAGAAGCTCAAGAAGTCCTTAGGAAATAAAAAGTATGTGAATGGTTTTTGTCTAGTTTGATTGAAGGCTAGAAAAAAGCTGAGAATATTCTGAGTCTTAGCTGACTTCACTTCCTGGTTTGTAGGAAAAGTGCTTTTCTGGCACTTCAGTATGTATTAGCTTTCATTTATTTTTTTTAAGGATTTTAGCATTGTGAAGATAAATATTTTTAGTCCAAAACCAAATGGTGCTCCGAAATGTATGCATTTTGGGTGTGATTGCAACTTAAAGACTTTAATTTGAGCAAGCCCCTCCCCATGCTTCTGCAGTACCTCCTGAAACATAGTGTGTAATGACCTGACCTTGTGCCCTCAGCATCCCCCCTTATCAATTCCTGGACTTATTGTTAAAGGGGAGCTCCACAGCTCAGAGTATGGACACAATGGCCATCAGTAGTATTACTTCATATTCATTATCAATTCTAGGATATTGTTAAAGTGTGAGTACATCAGTATGCACAATGGCCATCAGAAGTTTCACTCATCATTCGCTTATCAATTCTGACTTATTGTTAAAGGGAGCTCCACATGCTCAGAGTATGGACAAATGGAATCAGAGTTATCACTCACATCTCCCTTATCAATTCCTGGACTTATTGTTAAAGGGGAGCTCCACAGCTCAGAGTATGGGCACAATGGCCATCAGAGTTATCACTCACTCATCTCCCCTTATCAATTCCTGGATTTATTGTTAAAGGGGAGCTCCACAGCTCAGAGTATGGGCACAATGGCCATCAGAGTTATCACTCACTCATCTCCCCTTATCAATTCCTGGATTTATTGTTAAAGGGGAGCTCCACAGCTCAGAGTATGGACAGAATGGCCATCAGAGTTATCACTCACTCATCTCCCCTTATCAGTTCCTGGATTTATTGTTAAAGGTGAGCTCCACAGCTCAGAGTATGGGCACAATGGCCATCACAGTCATCACTCACTCAAGTGATCTACTTACTTCAGTTGGGAATTGCAGTTGCAATGGGACGCATTGCAAACTGTTTGTGTTCCCTTTGTTTCTCCTTCATGTAAGTGGTATTTGCCCAGAGAATAGATACTCTGTGTTTCTTGGACACCTCATTCAGTTTCCTGTCCTGTACAGGAATGTTGATGTTTAGGCATTTCAAGGCCTGAGGGAAATGCTTTGGAACAGTGAAGCAATGTTCCCTCTGATCTCTAGGAAAAAATTTCAGTGCTGCTGATTAGTCTAAAGTGTCTTAATGTAGTGTGATTTGTAGGTTGGAAGTTGTCTTCACTGCTGAAAGCCTCACTAGTTAAAATTCTTACTGACACGAAATCTTTTATTGAGTAGTGCCAGCCCTGATTCTGGGAGTAGAGGCTGAAGGAGATCTTGCCCTTTGTGGGATGGAAAATGTCTCTTTTGTAATGATGGGCTACAGAAATATTCTTATATTCCAGGGAAAAATGCATATTTTAAAATTAAGATTCACTTACTCCTGCTTCTAAAGTTTAAAGTTTGAAGTAGGAGGAATATTTTTTTCTGTTCCTCTTGAGATCTCACTAATGTCATTATCAGAAAGATGTACTGAAAACTAGCACTGAGGACTGTTTTATCTTGCTGGCACTTTACAGATCCAAAAACTCAGGAGATTCAGTGAATTGTGATATTCATTTTCAGAATACTTGGGAAGATGAGAAGGCTGTTGTCTGTCAGGTTTATTGTGATTGTGCACTAGTATGCATCCATACGCACAGGAATTTGACTGGATGTTTTCCAGGCCTAAGCCAGCTGAGGAGGTGGAAGCTGCTGTGGTGGGAGTGAACAGTGACTCTGAGGACACAGTCACCACCATCTCCCCGGCCTCCCCAGTGAACGGGAGCGCCGAGCCCCGGAGCAAGCGCACCATTCGCAGGCCTGCTTACTGGCTGGAAATGAGAGGGATGAAAAACAGCGTGAGCAAATCCTCAGAAAAAAAAGGTAATTATCACTGGTGGTCCAAGGCAAAACTGGTTTCCCCTCTGGTTCTTCAGTGAGAAATTAGTTTGCTCATGAAAGGCATGCTGCAATTCAGCCAAAAATTACAAGTTTGCTGGTGCTGCTCGTGTATTAGAAGAAATGAACTTTTGCCACTGCACAAATACAGGTACAGTTCTCTGATATTATACAGTTCCTTTTGAGTCCCTTGTCTATTAAAGTAATCATTCTGTGCCTGAACTCAGTTCTATCTGTAGAAGAGGTAAGAGTTACACCAATCATATCAGAAATAAGCTTGAAGAGCTTTAAAAATAGGACTGTCAACACTAAAGATGTGGCAAAGGGGATCATTCAGTAGTATTTGGGATTAGATACAGCGTTTGTGGTTGGTAGATTATTATTTTTTAAGGATGTCTTCATTTTCTCACATTTGTCAGTTACAATTTTCTGATTTGAAATGGGTCTGGTTTGGGTTGTTGCAGGAACATTCAGATTTCCTGGCCTAGGAGCTGTTTCCCAAACTTCTTACGTGGCAGAGAGTCAAAACTTCAATCTTCTTTAATGCACTTCCTTCTTACCTCTAAGTAAGGATCCGTATTTTATTCTGTTGTGGGGAGAGGCAAATTTGGTAGCTTGATAGAAGTGAGATTGCTGTAGCTGCACAGCCCAGGTGCAGTCACTAGCCAGACTGAGTATTCCTGTGGGAACAGCACAGACCTACAGCAGACATGAGCAGGAGCCACGCAGACCAGCATGCACACTGCACACTCCATCTGCTCAGTGCCTGACCTCTGGATCCCAGGCTCCTCAGCTGCTGGGCCAGGGATGCACTGGCCCCTGTAGAGCCATGCCAGGGGCAGGTGAAGACCTCCTTACAGACAGGCGCGTACTCAGAGACCCTGCTTGCTGTCAGACATGACAAGGTTTGTATACTGACCAGTCACCTATTTACAAGCAGGTGTTGTTTGCTATCCTCTTACACCTCTATTTTCCCACACTTGATCAAGTCTAAACTGGGTAATTCTGTCCCTTTCCCTCCCTTTGATACCACTCCTGATCATCCTAGTCCTGTGTAATCCTGAATTGTTCTCCACTCAGATCCCAGGTGCTGCATAACCCCAGGCAGTAACACCACGCTCTCTCTTCTCACTGTCCCCCTCCCAAAGGGGGCTGCAGAGAGGGGTTCCCACTGACCTATCCTTGTGGGTCTCCTGGGACAGGCTCAGGAGGAAGCTGTCTGTTTCTTTAAGTCCCTAATTGGTGTTCCCTGCCTACCATTGTGCTTCTGTGCTCATCTGTATTCATGGAGACAAGATTTTGATAGACTTGGAAAGGGCAGGCACGATTTGAGTTTCTGTATGCTCCTTTTTGTGTGAGTGCAGGTGAGGTTTCCGTCACATAACCTAGTGCTTTCTGCCTCTTTTCCTGAGGATTATTTTCCAGGCCCTGCTGTGGCACTGTTTCTTCCATACCTGCTATATCACAGTACTGTGTGCCACAGGCTGCGTCAGTGTTGCTGAGTGAGAAGGTGGTGTCCAGTTCACTAGTACCCAGGTGCCTCACAAGAACTACTTGTTTTGTTTTGTTTTGTTTTGTTTTGTTTTGTTTTTTAATAAGTATTGAATACAAGGACCAGATGAGGCAGCAGTAGACTCAAGGCTGTTATCCAGACTGAATACTGAGACTGAAGCATATCTGTTCTTACTTATCAGGAGAAGTACTGTTGAAAGGCAAGAGGAAATCTGAGCAAAGGGAAGGCAAAGATGTTAAAGACTCTCCCAAGAAGAAGCGGAAGATTTCGGGTAATACAAATAACTTGTAATGCCTAATTAGGTGCTTTGACTTGCCTGCCCAAATGACATCTTCTGGAGTCTTCAAACTCTGATTCTGAACGTTTTGTTCTAGGAAGCCATTGACTAGTGTCTGCTTCATCAGTGGGAGGTGGTCTAATTTCAATCTGTTTTAGAAGTCCAACAAAGGGAGGGAGGAAGGAAGTGATGGGAAGTATAGGCCAGTCTGCATATTTCAGTTTCTCAAAGGATTATAGATTAAATAATCTGACACATTGCTTGTAAACATCTGGAGATTGGTTAGCTGATAACAGCAGTATGGGTTTGTTAAGAGGAAGTCAAACCCAAACACTTTTTTATTGCCACAAAGACCAAGGGGAGAAATGTGTGACACCAGAGGCCTTTCAATCCTTCAGAAGGTTTGTCAGTCAGTGGTTAGGTGCAAAGAAAGGTGTGCAAGTGGTGAAAGCAGGAGCAGGTGACACAGAAGTGTACATGTGCTGTCCAGTCTTGCAAGGATGAGGTTAGGAAAGCCAAAGCCAGCCTGGAGTTGAATCTGGCGAGGGATGTGAACAGCAATAAGAAAGGATTCTACAAGTACATGAATAGCAAAGGGAAGACCAGGGAAGCTGTGGGTGCACTGCTCCTCAGAGCAGGGGAGCTTAAACTGGATTTACCCAATCATTTTTCTGTAGTCTTGGTTAGGTGGAAAGGTCTGAGAAGACTGGAGGTTAGCCTGGGTTACACCCATCTGCAGGAGGGCTCAGGAGGAGGATCCGGGAAACCACAGACACATTTGTGGCTCTGGCCTTGGTGCCATGGAAGGTCATGGGGCACATTATCTGGGGTGCTGTCATGGGGCATCTGCAGGACAGCGTGGTGATCAGGCCCAGCAGAATGGCAGGTACTGCCTGACTCACCTGATGTTCTTGGATGACAAGGTGATGGATGAGAGAAGGGCTGTGGGGATGTTATTTACCTGGACTTTAGTGGAGCCTTTTGACACCATTTCCCACATCATTCTTCTGGAGAAACTGGATGCTCATGGCTTGGACAGAGGCTCTCTTGGCTGAGTGGAAAATTGGCTGGATGGCTGGGCCCAGAGAGCCATGGGGCAAGGGGTGACATCCATCTGGGGCCAGTCACCAGTTGTCTTCCCCAGGGCCCAGTACTTGGTCAATCCAGTTTAATATCTTTATTGATGGTCTAGATGAGGGGACTAAGTGCACCTTCAGTAAGTTTGAGGATGACACCAAGTGGATTAGGATGTGGATCTGCTGGAGAGCAGGAAGGCTCTGCAGAGGAAACAGGACAGGCTGGAATGATAGGCCAAGGCCAACAGTGTGAGAGCCAGCAAGGCCAAGTGCCGGGCCCTGCCCTGGGGTCACTGTACCCCATGAAGCACTCCAGGCTGGGGCAGAGGGGCTGAGAAAAGCCCTGTAAGTGTTGGTCAAGTGTGGCTCAACACAAGCCCAGGTGGGCAAGAGGCAGCCAGTGGCTGCTGGGCTGTGCCAGCTCTGGGGTGGCAGCAGGCCCAGGGCAGTGCCCGTCCCCTGTGCTGGCACTGCTGGGGCACCTCCAGTGCTGGGGGCAGCTCTGGGCCCTCCTGCCAGGAGAGACCTGGAGGGGCTGGTGCGTTTCCAGGGAAGGGAACAGAGCTGGGAAGGGAATGGAGCCCCAGGAGAGGCTGAGGGAGCTGGGAAGGGGCTCAGCCTGGAGAAAAGGAGGCTCAGGGGGGACCTTGTGGCTCTGCACAAGTCCCTGACAGGAGGGGACAGCCAGGGAACAGGGACAGGACAAGGGGAAATGGCCTCAAATTGCACCAGGCTTAGATGTGATACTGGGAGCAATGTTTTGCCCCAGAAGGACTGTCCAGCCTTGGCACAGCTGCCCAGAGCAGTGGTGCAGTGCCCATCCCTGGAGGGGTTTGAAAGGCGTGTGGATGTGGCACTTGGGGACATGGGTTAGCAGTGGCCTTGGCAGCACTGGGGGAGCTGTTTGACTTGATGATCTTGGAGGGCTTTTCCAACCTAAACAATTTAAGATTCTAAGTCCTGGAGGGCCTGACGGGGTGCACTGAGTGCTGAGAGCTGGCTGATGTCATTGTGAGGCCACTCTTGATTATCTTTGAAAGGTGATGGCAACTGGCAGAGGTTCCTGGAGGCTGGAAGAGACAAAGTACCAATTGTATCTTCAAGGACAGAAAGAAGGAAGATCTGGGGAACTACTGGCCAGTCTACCTCACCTCAGTCCTTGGGAAGCTGATGGAGAGAATCATCCTGGAAAGCATTTCCAAACACATGAAGGACAAGATGGGGATTTGGAGTTATCAGCATGGATTCATGCAGGGCCAGTCACGCTTAAATCAGCCTGACAGCCTTCTACAATGAGGTCACTAGCCCGGTGAAATAGGAGTGTAGAAAGATGGTTCATGGAGTGTCCCTGTATTCAACTCTGGCTGTTGTTTCTGTCAGCAAGGATGGAAGTATGCAGACAGCACATAGCTGAAAGTGACAGCAAGTGTACTGGAGAAAAGGCTAAAAGTGAAAGTGGTGTCAACAACAGAGAAACAATTTAAAAATAGAACAGAGAACAGTGTAAAATTAAAGATGATATTGTTTGGGAGGAAACACTGTCACAGCTGAAAAACAACGAGCAGCCTCCCAGGAGCCAGTGCTGCAGAAGAGGATTCAAGATCCATAGCAGATCAAAAGCTGACTGGGGACTAGCAGTGTCAGAGTGGTTTTTTGAGAAGGCAGATATTAGACTGAGAGCTTTGAGGAGGAATGTAGACTCTGTGAAGTAGTTAAACGTGTGAAGTAATTCTTTTGCTCTAATCCAGGGCCACCATGGAATGCTGTTTCCAGAAACAGGCACTGAGGTTCAGGAAATGTGTGTGACAGCTGAAGAGGACAGGGAGATGAGAGCAAGCAGCATAACCCATGCTGAAACAATAAGAGTGTTTTAGTCTAAAGAGGACTGGAATGAGTAGAGCAATGAGACTCCCCATGGTTATCATCAGATGGACTCAGCCAGACTGCACAGAGGATGTGTCAGTGTGGAGAGTTCACATCCCTTGAGCTTGGAGTGGGAACAACCATAGAACTCACAAGTGTTTGAGTGGGACTAATGCCTGCCACTAGAAATAGATCTTGAAAGGGAGTAGGAAACATAACCTTGACATTGCTTTTAAAAAAAAAGCATTGAACATTTCTGAATAACTTTGAGACAGCAGACTTAAATAGCAGCCTTCTAGCAAAAAAATTCTGGTTTTTATTGTAAGAAAGCTTGCAGAACTGACTATTTTGGCTTGTCTTGTTTGTGTTGTAACAGGGAAAAACCAACAAACTGGAACAAAACAAAACTCCAGAACGAAACACCACGGTGTTCGGAAAGAGCCAGAAACCTATGACCCAGGTAAGAAGAGGCAGTAGCTAGGAGTTGCTCATGAAGCAGATAAAAGATAAATGTGATTCTAGGATTTGAATCTGAGCAGAGCTGTGCTTCTGGTGTTTCCATTCAGCAGTTCCCTGTACTGTTGGCAGGGAGGAGCTGGCTGCTGGCCTGGCACTGTGTCAGTACTGCACACTGCCTGAGTGTAGCTCCACTGCTTTGGCTATTGCAGAGTGTAACTGAAAGAGGAATCCCTTTTAGAACTGAACAAAAGCCTGTTAAAATAGTTGCATTATTAAACGCATTAAAACATTTATCGTTTTTACTCAGCAGAATATGTTTGGAGGAAAAACTCCATAGCTGTTGCTGCCAGATCACCTATCCTGGGAGCCAGAGACCCAAGCAATCTGTCCTAGAAAAATAAAATTAGCCTTGATTCAGTGAGTAGAATAACTTGGTGTTTGTAAATTACAGCACTCATTAAACACCCCAGTTTTCTACCAAGTGCTGTTTGATTCACAAACTTTTCCCCAGGAGAGGGACAGCCTGGGCCTGTTATTATTGGGAAAAGAGGAGAGGATGTGGATCTTGTTACGGTAAGAATTCAGGCAGATGGCTGCTAAACCACTTTCTTCCCAGAACCCATTTCAGTAATTTATAATTCTTGTGGATTATGCCAGACTTCTGCTTGGGATTTCATAGAGAGGCGAGAAACTGAAAACCATGCCACACAGGGTGCTTTTCCCTGGCTGCTGAGTAACTTGTCCTGGTGGTCTGTGGCTGCTTTTACTGTGAAAACACTTTGGCCAAAAGAAAAGTTTGCTAAACTTTTGCTAACTCAGCATGCTAAACTAATTATGTGACAGAAATTAACAGTGGGAAATGTTCTGGCCCTCAGGATAAGGTGTTCTACCACTGGTCAGGTAGAAGAGCACACCTTACAAGGGAATGGTAGATCCAAGGGTGTTGGTAAAATGCTCCTTGGCAGTGAGTGCTGTGTGCCTTGTGACAGCCCATACCTGGAGCTGTAAAGGAGCTGCACGTGTTGAGTGCAGCTGGACACAGGTTTGGGAGTGTGTGACCTGTTTCTTTTTAGGGTTCACTGCGCACATCGAAGGAGGAAAAAGGAAAAATGTTGTGTTAGCACTTTTGTTCTAAACGTTGTGTTTTGACAGGTAGTATGGAAGAGCAGTGGTCTCTAGAGATTCAGGACAAAGGCCGAGTTACCTGTCCCACGTGCCGGGCTGTGGTGAGGAAGACTGTAGAAGGGCTGAAGAAACATATGCTGAATTGCAGGAAGGTAAGAACACAAGAGATGAGCAATGGTCTCTTTACTCCTCTTCAGCTTACTGATAGAAATACCTGCCTGTTTTGTGTTGCATTTAAAACCAGTTTCATCTCGTCTCTGTGTCCCTTAGCAAGACTCCTTTATATATCTGTAAGAACAGTGATTGGTGCTTCTTGCCCAGCCTTTTGCAGGAGGTTTGGGTAGTGAACAAAAGTGTAGTTATTTCATTGTTCCACTAGATTTTAGACTCTGTAAAATCAGTTCTTTGAAGAGAGTTACCAGGCCCAAATAAATTATTCTGCTCTCCTGTTCCTTTCCCCCAAAGAGGTATCCACTGCTTTGGTTAATTTACGGTTAAATGTACCACATCCTTGTTTATTTCTAGGAAATGTTCACATGTCAGCACTGCGGGAAGCAGCTGAAGTCTTTAGCAGGGATGAAATACCACGTCATGGCAGACCATAACAATCAGGTAACACAGCTGCTGTGCATGTGAAACTGCTGCAGGCAGAGCAGGCTTTGGTCCTTTTCTCCTACACACAGACACAGGCAGAGCAGGCTTTGGTCCTTTTCTCCTACACACAGACACAGGCAGAACAGGCTTTGGTCCTTCCTGCTAGACACAGACACAGAGAAGGCTTTGGTCCTTCCTGCTACACACAGACACAGGCAGAGCAGGCTTTGGTCCTTCCTGCTAGACACAGACACAGAGAAGGCTTTGGTCCTTCCTGCTAGACACAGACACAGAGAAGGCTTTGGTCCTTCCTGCTACACACAGACACAGGCAGAGCAGGCTTTGGTCCTTCCTGCTAGACACAGACACAGAGAAGGCTTTGGTCCTTCCTGCTACACACAGACACAGAACATGGAGTGCTTTTTTTCAGTGTTCTAGCTGCTCAAATCTAATTGAACTGTTATTTTTCCAGTGAGACTTGACATGTGAAAAACAGTGGAATGTCACCAGAGATGCTAGGCATGAAACATCATAGAATGAGGGATCAATTTCTGTTTAGGAAATAAGTCACACATAAAAGGCATTCCCAATCAGAAGGAAAAATACTAGGCTGCAATTTTCAGTCCTTTGCTAGAAAGGTGGAAGTTTTTCTTCATCCAGAGCAGACTAGATTTGAGGTAAAATAGCAGAAGCAGCAATTAGTTCTCATCTCTGTTTACTTTAAAAATACTAATCTATCACTAGATTAGTACTAATAGTACAATCTGCTTTTCCTCTTTGCTCTTACTTTGAAGAAGGCAATGTCTCCTGTTGTAGCTGTGAAGAATTGGAGCTTTTGAAAAGGTCATTTAGAGGTTTGTGTAAAGTTCAGATAATTCACTCTGAATTTTTTGCACGATTCCCAGTACTGCAGTTTCTGAACCTACAGCTGTATTAGTAAATGATGCGGGCCAGGGATCATGTTCTGGCCCTGAGGGTTAGGTCTGTCACTGAATTCTATCTTTTTACTCAATCAAGGTGTAATATTAGGTAAAGTAGGAAATAATATACAGTAACCATCAGAGAGAGAATAAGGGACTTGAGCTGTAGTTCTGCACAGATGAGTGATTGTTACAAGCAGTCTGCTTCACCTTAGTCAACCTGAGTGGAAACAGTAGGACTATTAAATGTTTAAGATGCATAATTTTCTGTCAGTTTACTCCTTTTAAAGATAATTCCTCTTTGGTTTAACCTCAGTCAGCAGCCAAGCCCCCTGCTGCCCTTCACCCTCTATCTCACCTACAGGATGGGGGAGAGAATCAAAGTGAGAAAACTCATGTGCTGGGATAAAGACAGTTCAATAGATAAAGCACACAGGCAAAGCAAAACAAGGAACTCATTCACCACTTTGGTAGGAAGGTCCAGGCATCTCCAGGACCACAGGGCTTCATCACACATAGTGGTAGCTTGGTAGAGCAAATGCCATCATTTTGAATGTCTGCCCCTTCCTCCTCCTTCCCTCAGCTTTACATGCTGAGCATGGTGGTGCAATATCCTTGTGGTCAGTTGGGGTTGGCAGTGTGCTCTGCGATATCCTCGTGGTCAGTTGGGGTTGGCGGTGTGCTCTGCAATATCCTTGTGGTCAGGTGGTCAGTTGGGGTTGGCGGTGTGCTCTGCAATATCCTTGTGGTCAGGTGGTCAGTTGGGGTTGGCGGTGTGCTCTGCAATATCCTTGTGGTCAGGTGGTCAGTTGGGGTTGGCAGTGTGCTCTGCAGTATCCTTGTGGTCAGGTGGTCAGTTGGGGTTGGCAGTGTGCTCTGCAATATCCTTGTGGTCAGGTGGTCAGTTGGGGTTGGCAGTGTGCTCTGCAGTGTCCTTGTGGTCAGTTGGGGTTGGCAGTGTGCTCTGCAGTATCCTTGTGGTCAGGTGGTCAGTTGGGGTTGGCAGTGTGCTCTGCAGTATCCTTGTGGTCAGGTGGTCAGTTGGGGTTGGCAGTGTGCTCTGCAGTGTCCTCGTGGTCAGGTGGTCAGTTGGGGTTGGCAGTGTGCTCTGCAGTATTCTGTGTCAGTTGGGGTTGGTGATGTGCTCTGCAGTATCCTTGTGGTCAGGTGGTCAGTTGGGGTTGGCAGTGTGCTCTGCAGTATCCTCGTGGTCGGGTGGTCAGTTGGGGTTGGCAGTGTGCTCTGCAGCCCTCAGGGGCTGCTCAGCAACAGCAAAACCATCTCTGAGCTCTCAGCAGTTCTCAGCACAGATCCAAAACACAGCCCCACACCAGCTGCCACCCCAGCAAAACCAGCCCAGATACAGAAAGTCCACATTATAGTAAATACATGTCTGTAAAATCATTAAGTTGCAGAGATTTAATTATTTTAGAAGCTTTCCTGCCCCAGTGTGAGTAGTGAATTCCCTGTGAGGAGAATTGTGAATGCTGAGCATCCTGTGTTTTTCATTCACCTTTCTGCTGTGCTTTAGCCAATTATGAAGGAGGGAGAAGAAGTGGATGAGCAGCTTGAGCGAGAGCGCCTTCGGAAGGTTCTGAAGCGAATGGGAAAACTGAAGTGTGCAAGGGAGGTAAGCTGCATTGTGCAAAGTGTCAATTAAACAGCGGTGTCAATTAATCAGCAGTGTCGATTAATCAGCAGTGTTGTATGCATAGACATGAAATGTGAGAGTGCTGTTGAGTGTGCTCTGGTGCTGCCAGAGCAAGATTTGCTTCAAGACCCCAGCTATGCTTTTAAGGCAGAGTAGCATAGAGTCATAGAATGGTTTGGGTTAAAAGAGACCTTTAATGGTCATTTCAATGCCAATTCTTTGTTGCAGATGTTGTCTGTCCGAATAGACAAACAGAAGGCTGCTTCTGAGCAGCCTTAAAGTTTTCTACCTGCCTGTTTCTGCTCTGTCAGAATGAGTGCCAGTACTTTGGTCGGCAAACTGTGGATCCTGTTCACACTGGGGATGGAATCCCTTGAAGAACAGTTTTCTTCCATGTATTTTCCTTTTGTGTTGACAGGGCTGCACAGGCAGCTTCACCAGCATAATGGGATACCTATATCATATTAAAAAATGTGGGAAGGCTGCTTCTGAGCTGGAGAAAATGGCTATGAAGTGCCATCACTGTGGGAAAGCCTACAGATCAAAGGCAGGACTTGTCTACCACCTGCGATCGAAGCACGGGCCAGTGAGTGCACCCTGCAGGGGTATCGGGGACTGGGGTGGGACTTCAGCCACTCAGGCTTGAGGCACGTGTAGGCTTTTGTCTGCTCCTTTGTTGGGTAATTACTGACCACAAATGTTTGCATTTTTCCTGCCCCTGGATTATTTTGTCCTTGATAGTTTCCTTCTAGCAGCAGCTGTTGCTTCTCTATGACTAGGATGAAGTTTCTAACAGTAAATCAGCACGGCAGCAGAAAATGACCTGACTTTGGCTCCATGAAAGAGTGATGCTAACATAACTTGTGAGATGCTTTCCTTTGCTCTTAAAGGACTCACCATTGGAGCAGAACAGGCAGTCTGGTTGTCCATGAGGGTTTTACAGCGAATGATGGAATACCTTTCAAGACTAGCAACTGCTTGAAGCTCTCTGCTTGAGCCTCACTGCTGTGATCCCTGTGAGCAGTTCTGGGGGTCGGTGTGACCAATGGGATGCACTTCTGTCCCATGTCTGTGACAGTAAACCATAGCTGATGTAGCCTGTTTATGAGGAGTTTGGCAAAACATTTATTCCCTGTATTTAGTGTAACTGAAATAGGAAGCAGTGAAAGAGACTCACCTTTTTGGGCCTTCATTGCAGGTCACCTTCCTCCATGAGGAGAGAACAGAGAACCTGAAAGAAATGAAACGGGAGCAAAACAGCGCAGGCAGAGTGCAGAGGAGATCTGCAAAGGTGGCAATCTACTATCTCCATGAGCTGGCAGGAGAGGAGCTGGCCAAAGAGTGGCCCAAAAGAAAAGTTCTGCAGGACTTGATTCCTGATGACCGGAAGGTACAAGGCCTTAAAAATGCTACATAGGGTTCAAGTTTATACCTCCACATCTAATGCGTGTTGTACTGGCTCCTGCACCGTGTTTGTGGCACATGGAGAGCAGTGTGTTGTGTGGGGCCTGGGTTCTGCTCTCTCTCTCTCTCTCTCCCCCAGTATTTCTGCAGCAGCAGTTGTGTGGGGCAGTGTTTGTTCAGGCAGGCTGTGATCACTGTAGAGTCCTGTTGCTGGAATTCCCAGGGACACAAGGAACAGGGGCTGTCATGGATCACTCCTGCCGTGCTGTAAGGCCCCAGCAATCCTTCCAGTCTCTGATACATGCTGTGCTGTTTCACAGTGCTTTAGACTTCAGAGTTTCCAGTAGTGTCCTCTAGGCTGTCAGTGAAAGCCAGAGGAAAACGATGGATCTCAGCAGGGTAAGGACATTTAGAGCAATTGTTGTAGTCAAGGCAATGAGAGGTTTCAGATTCTGATATTGTGGGGTTTTCCAGATTCACTTATGTTTCTAGAGGGTTGGTGAGACAAGAGAACATTGATTATTGGGAGTTTGCCCGTTAGAGTAGGAGAAGAGATAGCACTTCTGTCTCGGCCTAGAGGAGGAAATTCTGCACAGGCAGCATTACTTCCAGCTCTCGATTCCATCTTTGTCTCAGCTGAAATACACTCGTCCTGGACTGCCCACGTTTAGTCAAGATGTACTGTGCAAATGGAAAACGGAGATAAAGATGTACCGAAGAGTCCACTGCCCAAATCAGGTAATCTTTAACTGTTTCTGAAGCCCCAGAGGGGATAGATTTCAATTCTGTATGAGCCAGCAGCTTCCCACAATCCTGGAACTGCAGTTGGTCTCTCTGTGGGAGACAAATCCTGCTCCATCTCAGTATGGTTGTTTAGTGTAATCAAGGCCCTGTGGAGTCTTGGGGATGTCTGGGGATGCTCCTTTTGTCTTTTGCATCAAAGTGCCCTGGGTTGATCCTTTTGGGAATGTTTGTGAACACCTGAGAACCAGTAATTTGGTGTCAGGCTGGTACAGTTTTCTCATCCAGGTGGGCAGTTGGTCCATTTGGAGGTTTGAATAGTGGAAAATGACAGACCTCTGCCTTTCTATCTAAATCTATTCACAGAAGGAAGGAGTAGAGTTGGAAATACAAGAGTGAAGAGACTTTGTCTGGGACAGCACTTCAGTTTCTTCATTATACTAGACCAGCTTTAAGGTCTTTTCAACCTGGCCTTGAGCATTTCCAGGCATGGGGCAGCCACAGCTTCTCTGGACAACCTGTGCCAGGGCCTCAGCCCCTGACAGGGAAGGATTCCTTCCCAGTATCCCATCCAGTCCTGCCCTCTGGCAGTGGGAAGCCATTGCCCCTTGTCCTGTTATTCCAGGTCCTTGTCCAAAGTCCCTCTCTGGCTCTCTTGGACCCCTTGGACTGGAAAGCTTTGTTGTAAGGCATTGTGAAAAACTGTCACCAGTCAGATCCAGTGGGAACAAATGGCCCCACTGGTGGAGGTGGTGGACATCTCCATGTGGTGGTTGCTGTCAGAGAGCCAAGGGTCAGTGGCAGCTGCCCTCTGGGTTTGGTGTACCTGTGGTGCCTTCCCTGTGCCCTCCCCTCCCCTATACCCAGCACTTTCTCCCCAGTATTCAGCATCATTT
This sequence comes from Zonotrichia leucophrys gambelii, assembly GCF_028769735.1. Classification (NCBI taxonomy): domain Eukaryota; kingdom Metazoa; phylum Chordata; class Aves; order Passeriformes; family Passerellidae; genus Zonotrichia; species Zonotrichia leucophrys. The sequence goes on along the minus strand of NC_088172.1, from coordinate 113,215,427 downwards.
AGCATGATCATTTAAAATTATAGCATCATTTTCAAGATCAGAATTGCAGCCCTGTTGTCACCACCAGTGACCCAGCAGCATGTCCTGCTCCTGCCTCCTGTTCTGGGCCCTGGACTGGGGGCTGAGCACAGTGTGGTACCCCAGCACTGCTGCCTGGAGCTGCCCATGGGCCAGGCCTCTGAAGCTGCTGAGATCAGGGCAGTGGGGTGCTGTGCTCCTGCTTTGTGCCAGAGACATGAACAGTGCAGGAGAAGTGTCTTGGACCTGCTCTGTGTGCTCTGCCTGAAGTTGTTCTCCATTGCACTTCAGGCAGAAAGCAAACTGTCATTTTAGTCAGGCTGTTGATAGAGTATGAGAGTAACTGTTGCAGGAGTCTCTTTTTTATGTCCAAGTGTGCTCAGAAACTGGAAGTATAAATACTAAGGTTACTCTTCTAATGGTCTTTTTACCAGAAGCTTTCTGGCAGTGGAGGATTGGTATCTGCCTCCCTCTACCTCTCTTTTGCACTTTGGGGATTGGCCTCCAGACATAATAATGCTGTATTGTCTAGGAAGGAGTGATTTCTTGCTAGCATGTAGTTCACATTTGTTTTTTTTTACTTTTTCAGGGTTGTGAATCTGTGTATGGCAGTGTCTCAGGACTCAAGTCTCACCTTGGCACATGTACCTTGGTTGGTAGCCTTCCTCTTCATAGGAATGTCCCTCAAGCTCTTGTCCTGCCCCCTGCTGATCTGAGATCCTCACAAGTCCATGGATTCATGGAGTGGTTTGGGTTGGGGGGGCTCTTATGGATCACCTCATTCCAGCCCCCAGTTTGGGTGCTCCCCTGTGTGCTGCGGGTGTTGCCATTGTAAACAATACCTGAGAGCAGGAGAAAGCGCCTTGCTGGCATTCCTTGTAATGGCACAGGAGAAAGCACCTTGCTGCCATTCCTTGTAATGGCACAGCAGTTCCATTGTAAACAATACCTGAGAGCAGGAGAAAGCACCTTGCTGCCATTCCTTGTAATGGCACAGGAGAAAGAAAGCACCTTGCTGGCATTCCTTGTAATGGCACAGGAGAAAGCACCTTGCTGGCATTCCTTGTAATGGCACAGCAGTTCCATTGTAAACAATACCTGAGAGCAGGAGAAAGCACCTTGCTGCCATTCCTTGTACTGACACAGGAGAAAGAAAGCCCCTTACTGCATTCCTTGTAATGGCACAGCAGTTCCACCTGTAGGCTCACAAGAGCAGCTTTTCCAGGTGCCCTACTGGAGATCTTGTGGCATCTCAGAGAGCAGTTCTGTGCCTTGTGGGCACAGCTGCTCACTCATGGCAGTGCTGCTGTGGCTAAAACTGTGTGCTATGCATGAGAGCTTCTAGTTTTTATTGCTGAATTATATCTGAGCAGGATTTAAATGAAATCTACAGGGTTATCAGCCTCCTGGTCCAGCAACTCTTGATGGAATTTTGTTTGTTTTTTTTTTGTTTTGATGCCAGGGAGACTTTGTGGCTGGTAAATACAAGTGTCTCCTGTGTGAGAAGGAGTTCACTTCAGAGAGTGGGGTCAAGTATCACATCAACTCTGTGCACGCTGAGGTAAGGCAGGCAGAGGGAACATCAAACTCAGGATGCTGGAGGTGGGGAGAGTGTCTTAAGAAAAAAATGCTGGATATGTGCCATGTTTTACTTTTGACCCTGTTGGGAACAGGGTCATTAAACTTAGCTGGTCTGTGTGTTAGTCTGGGGAGTAAGTGTTGTGTCATGTCACATGCCTTGTCCCAAGCTGCTGCTGCTCTGTTCAGCTCTGCAGCATTTCCTGTGCATTGACTAAGCAAATGTCAAATCAAATCTGAATCCTCTGAGACACAGTGACACCTAAGGAGGCACATCAAAGAACAGGGTGTTGTTAGGCAGTTGTCTTTCCAGATCTTACCTTTCAGGGAAACCTTGTCCCACAAGGCAGCTATGTTGTAAGCCCTGATAGGCTTTATTTGGTATTTCCACCACGATCAGTACCAACCTGTTGCTTTCTAAACCTGCAGGACTGGTTTGATGTGAATACCACGACCACCAAAAGCTTTCAGAAGCTAATCAAAATTCGCCAAAGGGAAGAGCAGAAGAAGCAGCGGAAGAAACGTCCTTTGAGCAGGGGCAGAAAGAAGAGAGCTGGCAGCCTGGCTGCCAAGAAGCTCCCTGCTGTTGGAGCTGATAAAACAAGGAGGAGTAAGAGAGGTCGCCCACCACGAGCACACAACGAGAGCACGGGCAGTGAGGAAGGGGCACCCCAAGTTGCACAGAAAGCTGAAGTTCCAAAAACCAGCCGCAAGCGAGGCCGAAGTAAATCCCTAGAAGATGAGAAGGAGTAATCCTAAAGCTTTTCAGCTACAAGCCCCACTTCTGTCAGGCTCATAACCCACAGCACTAATATAAGCAGCTGAATGTCTTTGGGACTGTGACTCAGTTCTGCAGGGGACTTTGATACTGAAACATCTGGTCAGTTGTGAGGAGTTCAAACCAAAGCTGCGGTGCAGAGGCTGCTTCTGCCCGTGAAGTTCCTTTGGACAGTGGCACTCACAGTGTGATTCCTGCTCTGGTTGCAGCCTCAGTTTGGTCATACTAGTTGCTTGTATAGTGGTTTCCAGTACAGCAAGTGTCTGTTTTGTCATCTTCCTCTGATGTGTGAGATCAGGGTTCTTTTTTACAGTTCTTCTCAAAAGGGACTGACTAGCACAATGTTTGGGTCTCTTCAGCGGGGAAATCCTTTCTTGCACAGAATGCACCCACACGGAACATGAGAACAGTGCTGTGCAGAATGCAAAGACTGCCTTGCCCTGTCACTCTCCTGTCTGTTGTCAGCAAGGCTGCCACAAAAGAGACCTTCTCAGTGCTTGCTGTATCCTGTTGCACAAAGCTCTATTTCATACCCCAGCGTTTAGGCTCAGCACCAGACAGCACCAGACTTGGAAGGGATGGAAGGTCATTATTACCCTTGTCAGGAACCCACTGTTCCTCCTGCATCTGTCTCCTGTAATGTTGGACATTAAATGTGTGTAGAAAGTCTTCCAGTGCTGCAACAGCTGAATGCTCTCAAGCCTTTGGAGATTCACCAGCCTTTTAGAGACCTTGGTACCTGATGTGCTGAGGTGGCCTTTGTGTGCCCGTTGAGGCTGTTCCATGCTCCCCTGGGAGACACACTGCAATCAGTGCATCCCTCCATGAGCAGCCTGCTGGTGCTGGGACCAGGCTCCACGAGGCTGCCTTGCCAGCGTGGCTTCTTTGTCATGCCAGTGCCCCCACAGTGTCTTTTCCCCCTGCTCTGCAGATACCCCTTCACTGTCTTACATAACCTGTTTCTTTTCAGCATCGCCTCTCTGTGCAAATGAGCTATAATAGCAGTGGCTTCCCTGTGTAGAAAAGGTTGAAAGAAGAGGGGTCACCATTTTAAGTCATGTTGTTGGCATTGTCTCTGGACCATAAGGAATAATATCTTTCTGTCTCTATAAATCATAGAATGTGAAGGGATTGGAATGGACCTTAAAGATCATTTAGTGTCACCCCCTGAGCAGGGACACGTCTCACTAGAGCAGGTGGCTCCAGGCCTTACCCAGCCTGGCTTTGAGCAGTGCCAGGGCTGGGGCATCCACAGCCTCCCTGGGCAGTGTCTGAATGCAGCAGATGTCACAGAAGCTGGCAGGAAGCAGCAGCACAGGCAGGCCTGGTTTTTAAAGAATGAGCTCTCCAGACTTTGTCATCCAAAGACCCACCATACCAGAAAATTGCAGAATTTGCACTGTGGGACAAAGTTGCTGGTGCTGAGATTGCCAGGGAAGGCATGGCAGTGTGTGGGGAGCAGGCAGGTTTGTACCTGTGTGTCAGTACCAGCACAATCCCATTGTTCTGACAGCAGGGGATAATGCAGGGCCAAGGGGGTCTCCAGAGCTGCCTTTGGAACAGGTTCTGCTGCGTTTGCACGTGCTGTGCTGAAAGCAGATGTGGAGACTGTGCAGGGGTGTAGAGTCTGCAGTGAGATGGGCAAGAGCAGAAGACAACAAAATAAAATGTCACCAGTGCGAGAATGTGGTTTCTTGTCTGTTTGCTGTGTGGTGTTCTTGGTGCCATCCCTCCTCCCCCAGCACAGCCCAGCTGCTGCAGGGCTGTCTGTCCTGCTGCAGGGCTGGCTGTCCTGCTGCAGGGCTGTCTGTCCTGCTGCAGGGCTGTCTGTCCTGCTGCAGGGCTGTCTGTCCTGCTGCAGGGCTGTCTGTCCTGCTGCAGGGCTGTCTGTCCTGCTGCAGGGCTGTCCTGCTGCAGGGCTGTCTGTCCCGCCTGCAGGGCTGTCTGTCCTGCTGCAGGGCTGTCTGTCCTGCCTGCAGGGCTGGCTGTCCTGCCTGCAGGGCTGTCTGTCCTGCTGCAGGGCTGTCTGTCCTGCTTGCAGGGCTGTCCTGCTGCAGGGTTGCCCTACATTCTCTGGTGCTCTTCAGCCGTCTTTGTGGTTTCTCTTCAGAGCTCCACAGTGCTGTACTTGGAGCAAACGTTCACTGCATTCCCACTGAGTACAATAAAGCCAGGAATTAAAGAAAGTTTTTCATAGTGATTTTCAGTCTGGAGTCCTGGTTCCTGTCATTTATGAGTTACTAACTAGGCCTGCTCTCATACTTTGTGAGCACTTGGGTTTTGTAGTTACTTCAGTAGCATGGCACATGGAAAAAAGCATTCTCCAAGGATCCATCCATGTCATCAGCACCATAGCAGATTGTTTGTGGGACTGGCTCAAGCTGGTCTGAGCTGGTGGCACTGCTGCCAGTGCACAGTTTGTGAGGAGAGAGATCTGTCCTGGAGCTCCTGCGTGCTGCTGCAGTGGGGCCAGGCCAGCATTGCTGCTGTGCTCCTGCATGCTGCTGCAGTGGGGCCAGGGCAGCATTGCTGCATGCTGCAGTGGGGCCAGGCCAGCATCGCTGCTGTGCCGCTGCATGCTGCTGCAGTGGGGCCAGGCCAGCATTGCTGCTGTGCTCCTGCATGCTGCTGCAGTGGGGCCAGGCCAGCATTGCTGCTGTGCTCTGAGGGCAGGGGATCCAGCAGAGAGGCAGAACCGCCTCCCTCACCTCGCCTGCTGCAGAGGCAGCCCCGGGCCCTGGTGGTTGCTGCGCTGCCGGTGCTCGGCCACGTTGTGTTGGCCCAGGTTTGTTATCCCTCGTCCCCGGGCTGCTCTCCATCCGTGGATTCCCCAGGTTTCTCTGGGTGCCATCCCTCTCCTCCAGAAGATGAATTGCACCAACAGCTCAGATGGGCAGCAGGCCCTGGAGGAGCGCTGCCCACTGCCCACAAACGGCTCCTTGCTGTTACCAATTTACTGAGCAAGTACGTGTGGGGAAGAGGTCTGGTTCTGAAGGAATCAGAAGTAACAAAAGAGACTGGCTGGTCACTCAGTACTTGTTGCAGTGGTTCATTGTACTAAAAATGCTGTGTCTTCTCATTGGCACTTGTTTTATTTCAGCCTCTGTATCCCACACTGTTGAGTCCTGGTAACAGAAGTAGCTTAAGGGTAGCAGAAATTTCTTCCTGCATATTTGATTTGTAGTCATAATTAACTCCACACATAATTTGCTGTATGAGCTAAAGAGGCCTGCTAGTGTCAGTCAAAACAGCTTTTTTTTTCTCTGTGGTGCATTGTTCTTTGGTGACATGTATCAGTTGGTGCATTTTTCACTTTTTAAGTCCAGGGGGATGAACCAGGAACCAGCTGCAGTGTTCTGTAACAGTCTGGTTTATGTAAGATACGAGGATGACCTTGCTCTACTCTCACCTACTTCTTCTTGTCCTCAGCTCCCTCACTACACTGTTAATATTCACTTTTACCCTCTTAAGCACATTTTTCAGTTGTTCTGCAAATGCCTCTGAGAACTCATTTCTTTTGTTTCTAGAAACTCAGCAGAGTTTAAGGCCAGACAGCACATGATGAACACATTCTGAAACATTGTGGTGTATTTCACAGAACTACTCTAGCAGATACCTTAATAACTACATTTTGTACAGTAACTTTTCCAGAAAGCTTGGGTTTAATATGCAGATTCTCTTTGCAATTGTTATATAATTTCATTAACATTCTTGATAAAGATGTCAAATAACTGCAGAGTATGGGATTCTCTAGGACAAATCCTTATTTACAATTACTTAATATCAAGCATTTAATGTACTCCACCAATGCTTGTATAACATGTGGGGCCAAAACCAAGGCCTTAGAGAAATTTATGATGTCAACAGCTACTTTTACCAAAATGGACTTGTAATTAATTAAAGAATAATATTTACAGAAAATTCTTCTCTGTGAAACCACATTGGCTGGGTCTTACTTATGAGGCCCTTGGATGTCAGTTGTTGGTGTGTCTGGGAGACTAAGCTGTGCTTACACTCATCACACAGTTTGTCTTTTTTTAAATATTGGCACACTTTAGTTTTGCTTTGGGGGCCTGGAAGGATTTTTTGGAGGAGGAGAGAGAATATATTTTGGTTTGGGAGTTGTTCTGTTTTGGTTTTTCTTAATCCTTAAGGATTTCCCCGTTGTTCCAAGATTTGTTAAATGTCGTTAATAATTCAGTAATTTTCATGAGATCACTTACCATCCTTCCTGCAAGTTATGCAATGCAGTAGCTTTAAGATTTAAGCTCTTTTAATAATGCCATTTAATAATGTTGCAAAAAAATGGAGCTGTTCTGTTGAGAGGAAACTGACACGGGGTGCACTTCCCACAGAGATACCCAGGGCAGTTTGTCATTCCTGCCTGCGTGGAACAGTCTGGTGCTGAGTGTGGCACACACAGATACCCAGTGCAGTTTGTCATTCCTGCCTGCGTGGAACAGTCTGGTGCTGAGCGTGGCATGTGAGGATGAAATCATTGCAGTCGTGCACTCAGCTCTCACTGTCAGCCTGGGGTGCATCCCATTAGTTTAACATTTCTCCATTGGTGAGGACACCACACCTGTGCCAGGCCCACTCTTGCTTTGCTTCACTGTCCTTGGAGTGACATTACCTATGAATCAAATGTGTCCCTGTGCCACTGCAGTGTTGGGGAGCAGAGCCGTGGCCCGGGAGCAGCTTTACCTACAGATCAGATGTTTCCCTGTGCCACTGCAGTGTTGGGGAGCAGAGCCATGGCCTTCTGGAGCAGCTTTACTACAGATCAAATGTGTCCCTGTGCCACTGCAGTGTTGGGGAGCAGAGCCATGGCCCGGGAGCAGCTTTACCTACAGATCAGATGTTTCCCTGTGCCACTGCAGTGTTGGGGAGCAGAGCCATGGCCTTCTGGAGCAGTCTGGTCCTCGGTGCTTGCTCAGTGACCTGCCCTTCCTGGCCAGTGGAGGGTTAAGGTCATCCTGGGGTGCTGTGGGACTGATGCGGGTAATGAAACCAGCACTAAACATGACATTATTTCTCCAAGTGTTGCTTGGCTCTGAGAGCCAGCTGCTTTCAGAATTAAGTAGGTCAATCTTCTCATTAAAATATAGAGGAATGAGAGTGAGATTGGAGGGGCGGTGGCTATATTGGACAGCTCTGCTGAGACATTAATTAGCACAGTGTCCTTTTTTATGCATGCTGGATTGAGTCCAAAAACCCATCTGAGTTATGCTCAAAGGTCTTCTAAATTGGAGGCTTCTGTTTTCAAAGAATGCAGTTGCATTTCAGAAGCAAGCCTCTGTCTTTCTTCGGAGCAGGTAACAAAAGCCAGGCAGTTATTCGGACACTGGACCATGACCAGAACCAGAGACAGGTCCCAGTGATTCCTGGGGAGGCAGACCCAAAGTAAAGCTTAGGAAAATCACAGCCAGTCCTGTTTTTATCCAGTTCCTCCCCATGGCCAAGGAGGCTCTTGGTCCTCTGTGCCCCTGCAGCGTGGGCTGGTCCCTCGGCTGCCCCTGGGCACAGCCCGGGCAGGCAGAGCTGCCCCGGGCAGGACAGGTGGCACCCGTGGCACCCGGGGGTGGTGGCCAGGACAGGTGGCACCCGTGGTGCTGTTTTTGTCAGCAGCTCCTTCACCTCACCTGAGCCCAGCCCGTGCTCAGTAAGGGCTGCAGGAAGGAGGAGGGCTCACATGCAGGGAAAGGATGTGAATGGGAGACAGACTTTGTCTGGTTCAGGTACTTGGTAAAAAGGTAAACCTCAAAGAAGACGTTTCCACACATGGAATCATGAAACGCTTGGGGTTGGAAGGTTTCAATGTCACCTTTAAGTGTCAACCAGGCCAAGGCCCTGCCATGAGCAAGATTGTCTTCTACTAGATCAGGTTGCTCAGAACCCCATCCAACCTGTTATGAACAAAAATTCAGTTAATGTTTTTTTTGTGGGAGGGAGTTGCAGGGACGCCGTCAGGTCGGTCTCTGCCAGGATACTTAGTGCTTTGTTATTGTAATACCGGGTCGTTGAGGCTTATCTCTTCTTTTGTATTAGTAAAAAGCCTGGCTGGGTGCGGTGGACCCTTCCCCCGAGGCTGTGCTGTCTTACAGCATAGGGAAGACACCTGAGAGGGTGGGGGGGGTTATGCAAAGTGACTCCAAAGTCCAGAATGCTTTGTGGGACCCCGACTCGAAATGCAACGAGAAAACCCCAAAAACAATAAGAATTGAGAGACTAAAGTGATGTCTGGACATGAGGAGCCGATGGCTGAGCCTGCAGAGATGTGGAGCCCCTCTCGCCCTGAGCAGGGAGTGGTCCCAACGCCGGGACCAGGGTGGCCGCTGAGGCTCAGAAGCAACATCTGACGGGGACATCAAGCCCTAAAAAGCTCCCACGAGGACTGGATCCCCGGCTCTGCCCCTCGTGAACGGAGCTGCGCATATCCTCCTCCTCTGAGTCCCCCTGGGAGACGCGACGGGGACTGCAGCCCTGCCGAGCCGCCCAATCCTGAGCTGATCACTTTAATAAAGGCATTCTAAAGGAGAAGTCACCTGGCCCTGTTTATTTCAAACCTGACCTTGAATGCTTCCAGGGATGGGATGTTGCATACAGGTAAAGACAGTATAAAAAAAAGACCTTATAAAATATAGTTTAGGCCCTAGCAGTCTAGCTAAGCTAGCAGTTAGCTTGTAACTTCCCATATAAAAAATCATAAGAATGAAAGCAGTTAGCACAACAAACTATTCTAGTAAGAAAACTGCCTGCACCTGTAATAAACAAGAAATCTGTCCCATAAAAATCAAAAAACAAAATATGTGAACTAACCAAAAATAGAGAGATTTAACAAACATGCATCCCAGTCATTCACCAACCAATAAACTAAATATCAGTATATTGTTAGTCAATTAACTCTAACATGGTACCTTCTAATATTTACTACAAATATGAGCTTTGTAAATAGAGAATGGGCTTTTTCTGCATGAAGAAACTGGATCCCATGTGTTTTACTGCAACATGGGGACACTCACCACCTCTCTGGGCAGCCTGTATGTGTCTCTGGCCACACTCATTGTGAAAAACTTCCTTACATCTACTCTAAATTGATCTCCTTCAGTTTAAACCATCGCTCCTTGTCCTATTGCACCAGGCCCTGCTGAATAGTCCATGCCCATCATTGCTGTGGGCACTGAGGGGCTCTGAGCTCTCCCTGGATCCTTCTGTTCCCAGACTGAGCCCCCCCAGCTCTCCCAGCCCTGCAGCAGCTCCGTGGCCTCCTCTGGTCCCACCCCAGCAGCTCCAGGTCCTGCCTATGCTGGGAACCTCAGGGCTGAATATCTTCAATCTGATTGTGCTGCAGCTGGAATTTCCAAAAACATTTGACAAGGCCCTGGACCTCTTTAAAAAGCAAGGCTGCCATGCATTAAGCAGGATGGTTGTCTTGTTAAGGGCTAGAGGAAGCATTTGGATGAGACATTTGGCATTTTCAGGGGAGTGAGGACACTGGGGGAGCCCTACAGGGATCCACATTAACACTGGACTGTCCAAAATCTTTCCCTCATGGCACAGGAAGTAAACAGGCAGGGACTAAGGTCAGGTTTGAGGATTACATGGGGCAGTAAAAAAGAAAAGGTAACCATGAAGAAGGGCTAGAGCATCTTAGAATACTGAGTGGCTGGGAGATGAAATGGCAGATGAAATTCTGTATTACAAAATGAAAAGGGCCCGAATGACATCTATATATTGTCCTTGCAGCCCCCCAAAGATGGTTTGCATTGGTGATCAAAATGGGGATATCCTGAAAGCCTACATGATCTCACTGCTGACCCCCTTCCTCATCAAAACATCTTGCCATGCTACACCAAACACCATCTTTCAGGACAGACTGCAGCCACCCTGACCCTGACCCTGACCCTGGCCCCAGAGCTGCTGCAGAGCACAGGCCAAGCAGGGAGGGCACCTCCACAGGAAAGCAGGGAGGGCACTTCCACAGGAAAGCAGGGAGGGCACTTCCACAGGCAGAGCAGGAGGGCACTTCCACAGGAAAGCAGGGAGGGCACTTCCCCAGGCAGAGCAGGAGGGCACTTCCACAGGCAGAGCAGGAGGGCAATTCCTCAGGAAAGCAGGAGGGCACTTCCTTAGGAAAGCAGGAGGGCACTTCCACAGGCAGAGCAGGAGGGCACTTCCACAGGAAAGCAGGAGGGCACTTCCACAGGAAAGCAGGAGGGCACTTCTACAGGAAAGCAGGGAGGGCACTTCCACAGGAAAGCAGGGAGGGCACTTCCACAGGCAGAGCAGGGAGGCACTTCCACAGGAAAGCAGGGAGAGCACTTCCACAGGAAAGCAGGGAGGGCACTTCCACAGGAAAGCAGGAGGGCACTTCCTCAAGAAAGCAGGAGGGCACTTCCTCAGGAAAGCAGGGAGGGCACTTCCACAGGAAAGCAGGGAGGGCAATTCCTCAGGAAAGCAGGAGGGCACTTCCTCAGGAAAGCAGGAGGGCACTTCCACAGGCAGAGCAGGAGGGCACTTCCACAGGAAAGCAGGAGGGCACCTCCAGCCCCGTGCCCTAGCTCCACCTGCTGCCCCACGCCCTGCCTGCTGCAGGGACAGGGCACATCCCTGGCACAGGGGCTGGCTCAGAGCTCTGGGGCTGATCTGCACCCGGGTGGGTGGCTGGGTCCAGTCTCTCCTGTCCCTGGCCACCTCCATCACCAGCCCCTGAGGCAAGGATTGCCCCGAGCAGCCTCTGAGCAGGAGAGGGAGATTCTGTGGCACCACACCCCTGCCAGGCCTGGTGCACACAGTGGCTCTCAGTCACAGGGGCTCCCAGTGCCCTGTGTCACTGTGCCAGGGCCCCGTGTCACTGTGTCAGTGCCCTGTGTCACTGTGTCAGTGCCCTGTGTCACTGTGCCCATGCCGTGTCACTGTGCCAGGGCCCCGTGTCACTGTGTCAGTGCCCTGTGTCACTGTGTCAGTGCCCCGTGTCACTGTGCCAGTGCCTTGTCTCGCTGTCCCATGTCCCCGTCCCATGCCATGGAGGCACAGGCATTGCCCAGGGTTCCCCTCCTGCCCCCTTGGCTCTGCCCCAGGCTGGTGGAGCCCTGCACAGCAGAGCAGGTGGGCTCAGCACTGCACTGAGCACAAACAGGGGGCACAGCCAGGCTGGCTGCCAAGCACACGCTCTCCCCCTTCTCCCAAACCTCATCTCTGCTCCCAAATTACGGGAACAGTCAGCACAAGCAAACACAAGGAGCAGATCCCAGTGCCAGTGATGCAGCTGGCAAATTACTTTGGCGCTGTCAGAAGCAATGCCAGGGAGAGGGAGTCAGGAGAATGGCAGCAAGAAAAAGGTGGAGGAGTGGCTGGAAATGAAATCCACATTCTGCAGTCTCATCCTGAGAGGACAATCAGCCCTGGACCCATGTGGGCCAAGCCAGCAGGGACTGAAGCTCTGCCCCTGACGTGGAACAGGCCATGCCAGCCTCTGCAGCAGCCACAGAGATGCTTGGCAGCTGTCAGGCATTGAAAGAGAAGCTGTCAGCACATCCCCCTCAGTTTCATAACTTCTAGGCTAAACAACTCAGCCTAATTTAGGCTTTCACCATAAGCTGCTTTGCCCAAAACTCCCTCTTAAGGGAATTGTATTGGGTTTGCACGGCAGGGTTTTCGTAGAGGAGGGGGTTACAGGGATGGCTTCTGTGAGAACCTTCTAGAAGCTTCCCCCACGTCCAGCAGAGCCAAAGCCAGCTGACCCCAAGACAGACCTGCTGTTGGCCAAGGCAGAGCCCATCAGCAGTGGTGGCAGTGCCTCTGGGATTTGAGAAGGGAAAAACTGTGCACAGCAGCAGCCAGAGAGAGGAGCCAGGGTATGTGAGAGAACAGCCCTGCAGTGCCCCAGGCCATGCAGCAGGAATGAGAGGAGGTGCCCCAGGCTCTGGAGCAGGGATTCCCCTGCAGCCCTTGGGGTCCAGGGGTAGCAGGGACCCACCCAGAGCCCAAAAAGATCCAGTCAGGAGCAGAGACCCACCCGCAGCCCATGGAGGAGCCATGGGAGAGCAGAGGAAGAGTGTGAGGACCCTCCCCCTGAGAAGGAAGCAGTGCCAGAGACATGCTGTGATGAATTGATCCCATTCCCTGTCCCACTGCACTGCTAAGGGGCAGGAGGGAGAGAAATGGGGAGTGAAGCTAAGCTGGGCAAGACAGGAGGGTTAATGAGAATGTGGTTTTATTATTTGGTTTTATTACTCAGTGCCCTACTTTGGCTTGATTGGTAATAAATTAAAGTAATTTCCCAAAATTGAGTCTGTTTTGCCCATGACAGTAACTGGGTGAGTGAGCTCTCCCTGTCCTTATCCCAATCCATGAGTGTATCATTATACTTTCTCTTCCCTGCCCAGCTGAGGGGGAGAGTGATGGGGCAGCTTTGATGGGCACTGGTACCCAGGCAGGGTGAGCCCAGCTTTGATGGGCACTGGTACCCAGGCAGGGTGAGCCCAGCTTTGATGGGCACTGGTGTTCAGGCAGGGTGAGCCCAGCTTTGATGGGCGCTGGTATCCGGGCAGGGTCAGCCCAGCTTTGATGGGCACTGGTATCCGGGCAGGGTCAGCTTTGATGGGCACTGGTATCCAGAGGAGATCCCAGTACTAACAGGCAGGGAATGGGGCACGGAGCCAGAGCAGGGTCCTTGCAGGCTGTGTGTCCATTGCAGAGAGCCACAACCCCCCCTTTTGTATGGCAGCTGCTCACTGCAGAGCAGCCTCTGCCTTGGCAGAGGCTCAGTGTTTGCCCAGTCCTCCATTCTCTTGATGAAGAGGGCTAAGTGCCTCACGTTCAGCGCTTTGTGCTTTTATCTGAGCAATAACAAATAAACTCTTTCCTAGGGGTGGGCTTTAATAGAGCTGCTCATCGACTTTAATCAGTTGTGTGCTCACTGACCATGACACTGCTGAGTGCTTTTGCTGTTGATAGACCTGTCAGATCACTTGGCTTTTCACCTTCACCAGGCTTTGGTGGCTTCATGTGCTGTAAATGAACTGGGAAAGGGCTGAGTAGTAACACTATTATGAATACATTGGCACACAGGAAACCCACATCTCAAACACCATATGCTGTCTAGTTGTCCCATAATAAAAGGGTAAAAAAGAAATTATCAGTTGTGAAAGATGACCGGGGTCTGCTGTGCTGCAGATGGTGCAGTGCAGATAGACAGCAAACTGATATTACTTGTTTCTTACAATAGAAGCTAGGAAGCACCAGAAGAAGTAATTGGGCATCTGGTCTGAATGAAACAGAATAAATTACTTTTCACAATGCACATAATTACACAGCAAAACTCTTGACTTCACAATACCCTGTGATGATAGAACGTATAAATGTCTGTTCTTGGGCAGTACTGAATTCCCCAAATCCAATTATGCAGCAGATGGTAAAAAGATGCCATCATAGGATATATAAACAAAGACAAAAGGAGGATCAGGAGTTATTAATGATCAGTGCGTATTAATGATTAGCAGATTGACTTTCCACATTTAATGAAGTTCATGAAGTGTTTATGAAGTGCTGATATCCACAGACTGGTGACAGGTCTGATCCTGTTCCTTGGCTGAGGACCATAGGGCACTTCCCTGCAGCAGCCTTATAGAAAATGTCTGTGGTTTGCTCTCCATTGTAATTATCCTCACAGGGAACCAGTGTGTTCATTCCCACTTCCATGGGAGAGAAATGGAGGACACAGCAGCCAGCACACAGACTTGACAAAGTGAGTGGGAATGAACCCTCACAGCAACTTTGGACATTTCCTTTCAGTGAACATGGAGACAGCAGCCAGGCAGCCCTGGAGAGAGGGAGGACAGGGTGGGCAGGCATGGGGCTGGTTGGGAGACAGGGTCTGGGGGTGCAGGGGCAGGTCTGGCATCCACACCCTGCCCAGCCCTCCTCCAGCCCAGGCAGGCACTGTCTGAGGGGCAAGGACAAGGCCAGGCAGGCACTGTCTGAGGGGCAATGCCCAGCAGGACAAGGCCGGGCAGGCACTGTCTGAGGGGCAATGCCCAGCAGGACAAGGCCACTGTCTGAGGGCAAGGACAAGGCCAGGCAGGCACTGTCTGAGGGGCAAGGACAGGGCCACTGAGCCACTGTTTGAGGGGCAAGGACAAGGCCGGGCAGGCACTGTCTGAGGGGCAGTGCCCAGCAGGACAAGGCCATCTGATCACAGCCACAGTTGCCAGCGGCTCCCATAGGCACAGCTGGTTCACAATTGGCCATGGGATGCTGTGGAGCAGGAAAAAAGGGCAGCCACAATGTGGGGAAAGAGTTGCAGGAGTGTTGTGTCCCAGGAGGGGAGTAGTTACAGAGCTCCAGGACCCCCAGATCAGGACCCAGATATTGCAGGTCACGTCATGCTTTCCTAAATCTGTGAATGCTCACCTCACACCAGTTAGCAGCTAACTAAAGCTTAGATTAGGGACACAAACCCCACACATCTCTTGTGGGTTTCATTTTATCAATAACATTTATACAGTATGAAGTATGGGGCAGATTCTGCACGGGCAGAATCAATCCAAACCTTTCCCAGCTGCAGAGGTCAATTGCTGATGTGCTGGGAGTCCTGGCTGGTGTGTTCCTCTGGTGGGCAGAGGAAGGTGACAGCCGGCTGATGTGATGCAGGTACAGGGGGCTCCTGCATCATGGGCAGGGCGTTCTCCTGCTGCCAGCACCACCCCCAGAACCTCAGATTTGCTAGGGGCAGGCTGGGAGTCCAGAGCCTGCAGGCCAGCCTATAGAGGTGAGGCTGAGATCTCGAGGCTGCTGCTGGATTTCCCCACTGAATTCTAAGTACAAGGCACTGCAAGGCATATAATACAATTTAGATGCATTAGTTCCTGATTTGTGATTGCAAATTGAATTTTGCCTGGCCAAAATCCCAAATACCCAAGTGATAATTAAATGTGTGGAGAATTTGCACTCTCAGTATTTATTATTTATAGACTGAACCCACAAATGTAAATGCCATCACTGCTCCCAAAGCAGACCATGCAGCCTTTGCACAGACAATCCAGAATTCCCAGGATTGTCCTAAGTGCCACAGCATGTCCTTTTCCATGTCCAGCACTGATCCAGAAAGTATGTGAAGCTTGGGAATGCCAGCCAGCCAACAGTGATGCCTTGGGCGATCAGACACAAAATTCCCCAATCACAGCATAATTCTCACCCTGCACAAGCCATAGGGCTGCACCCTGGAGCACAGGGAAAGGACATAGAGCCTGAAGGACTTTTAAGTAGTTTGGGAGGAAGGATGCAAAATAAACTGTCCCACAGTGATAATGAGCACCTGTTTCTGCTATCAAAAAAATGGCATTGCTCACTGATACTTAACAGTGACAGCACTGAGCTTTTCAAGTAACCCGTCTGAGCACTCCTGCACAGGCCAGAGCAGTGCTGGGCTAGCCAGGGATCCTTGCCTGGTGGCAAAGACAGGCTATGGAGCAGTCAACATTAACACCACAGCAAGCTCTGCAATAACCAAGTGCTTCTCACAGCAACCAAGTGAGAAGGGACCTTGCAGAGACGACATAACTGGCAAACTGTTCCTGTAAAACCACGTGCAGTCACAGTTTTACAGTTGCCAGCTCTACCCTTGGCTTTCCTGAGGTTCCTTCCCCATAATACAGACAGAGGGAGAAGAAGCTTTGGAACAGGGCTCTGCTGGGAAAGCAGGATCAGGCTCACTCTCCTCCTCAGCACTGTGGACTGCAGCACCAATGAGGCTCAGCACAGGAAAGAGGCAGTCCTGATCTGCCAAGAGCATTTGAAAAGCAGCATTGAACAACCCAGATGGGACCATTTTGATCACTTCACCTGCCAGGCAGCTGCAGATAACGTAAATTCTGACAAGCTTCAGTTTTCACTTAGCTGGAACTTGCCTTTTGCACGCAGGCACTGCAGATTAAATCATTCACATGGCAACATCACTACCCTGGTCTTCCACAGCTCTCCCCAAAGCACAGACCAGTTCTCCTGTAACTAGGAAAGGCCTTTTCAAGTGACCAGGTAAAGCCTTTTAGGGGCCCTAGGGCACAGAACAATGGATGTCTGTGCCCATGTCTGCCCGCACTGATGTACTTCTGCTGTGGGCTGATCCCATCTAGGGCATGGTCTAAGCTGTCATTGGGGTCCAGCTATGCTACACAGCAGGATGATGCAGCTGCAGCCAAGGACACCAGCCGGACGGAGAGGACTTCCTCAGCAGTTCCCAAGTCTGCCCAAAACCACAGCTAGGCTGAGGCACCTTAGCAGCCCTTGGAACCATTGATTCCATCTTGGCTTGACTCCTCCTTCCAGTCTGCATTGCTCACAGAAAGTAGTAGGTTACTGCTGCAAGGTAATGGAGGATGATTTGGGTTCATTTCCTTATTTCTCTACTGCTTCATTGGGCACACCCAGTGCTGCCTTTCCTGGGGATGGGGCAGCCCCCATGCCTGTGTCCTCAGGCACACGGAGAGGAGCACCCCGGAGGGTCAGAGCGCCCGCAGGTGCAGAGGAGCTGTGGGAGAGTGCCGGGGGCACCAGCCCGAATGTCGGCATCTGCCGGTGACCAGCAGCGGCGACACCGGTGCTGCTCGCTGCCCACGCCAGGACACGCGTGCTGTGTGCCCGCTGTGGAGCCTCCCGTGCCGGGGATGCCGGCGGTGCAGCACGGGAGGAGCCGGCACCGGGGATGCCGGCGGTGCAGCACGGGAGGAGCCGGCACCGGGGATGCCGGCGGTGCAGCACGGGAGGAGCCGGCACCGGGGGTGCCGGCGGTGCAGCACGGGAGGAGCCGGCACCGGGGATGCCGGCGGTGCAGCACGGGGAGAGCGGACGCTCGGGGCTGCCGGGGGTGCAGCCTGTGGCGGGGCGTTGGGGGTTACCGGAGAACGACACCGGCAGCAGCGCTGGCGGTTCCGGGGCTCCGCTGACAGGGTGGGGGCGGTACCGGCGGTGCCGGGGTACGGCCGGGGGCTGGGGGCGGTGCCGGCCGCTCCGGGGCACGGCTGAGAGGCGGCGCCGGAGCCGCCGCGGTGCCGGAGCCGCTGCGGAGCCGCTCGGGGGCGGGCCGGGCCCGGCGGCCGTTCCGCCCCCCCGCGCTGCGGCCGGGGCTCGGCCCCGCTCCGTCCCGCGGTGCAGGGAGCCGGGCCGGTGCCAGGGCCGCGCCCGGCCGGGCCGCAGCCCCCGCCGCCATGGCCCGAGTCTCGGCGATGATCAGCCCGGTGCTGGTGCTCTTCGGCTGCGACCTGTGCTTCGTGCGAGCCAGTAAGTGCGGCCGGGCCGGGAGGGCACCGGGGCTGCCGGGCGGGGACACCCTGCCGGACACCCCGGGGGCTGCGGTCATCGCCGCACGCCCCCGCCGGCCTCTCTGCATTCCCGGCATGGCCTTTGCCGCGATCCCCGAGGGCTCCTCGGGCACCCCGCGGCCTCCGAGTCCCCTCCCCGGGGCACGGCCGCTGCCGCGCCGCCCTTCCCGGGGCTCCCGGGGATGGGAACGGGCGCTGTGCCGCGAGGGAGCTCCTGCCCCGGGCACGGACACTCCGGGCTGCGGCGGGCTGGCGCCGGCCGGGTGGCGGGGATCCTGTCCCTCGCTGCCGGTGTTTGCTGGAACATCGAGCTCCGCGCACCCGAGGTACCGCTGTCCTTGTGTCCTTTGACTCGCCGGGGTGGCCTCTGTCAGCAGCCGCTTCATGCTGTCTGTTTGCCCCTCGACAGGTCACTGAGATAGCAAATCGAATCGCGAGTACCGGACGTGTTCTGCTACATTCTGCCGTGTTGCAAAACACGTACTGACGGATTCAGGAAGAGATGCAGTCAGGGGTGTTAAAAAGGGGCCACTTATTTTTAGATGTGCAGTATGGTGCTTACTCCCTGCTGCAGCAGTAAGTTGGGCAAACATCTGGGTGCCCTTGAGCAGCAGCCCCAAGGGCATGGGCCGGGGGGCAGCGTGGCCCGCTCTCTGGATCACAGCAGGATGGCGAGGGCACCGGTGGAGACGTGCCCCATCCCTCATGCCTCTGCAGCACCACTTGTGCCAGCATCCCTCGGGAAGGGTATCTGTCCGGCCCCTTTGCTGACCCATGGAGCTGGGATGCATGGCATATCTGGTCCCATGTCCAGCTGCCCACCACCCATCTCTCCCAGTGCCCTCTGGCCATCCCTTCCAGTGTCCAGCACAGGCTGCAGTGCTGCTAGCTCCTGTACACAGCCCAGCTCTTCCCACCCCTTCATCAGGCCCAAAAGGAGCATGCTGCTGTACAGACAGCACAAAACCTGTGCCAGGCCTTAAGTTAGTGACTGTGCTTTCTGTGGGGGTCCCCCTTTTGTAATATGGCTTTAATAAAAAGTGAAGCTGAATCATTTATCAGCGATGTAGAATTATTAGCAGTTAATGCATTGAGATAAACAGTGGCACACTTTGCCCAGAGAGCCCAGCAGCGTCTTGACTTTATAGCCAGGATGTGTTGGCTTCACAGAATGCTTTTGGGAGCCCTTGCATTCACAGACCTTTATGGCAACAGCTTTGGCACAAAACTGCTCTGATCTCAGCTACAGAACAGGCTGAACAGTATTAGATGCAATGTGGGAATTATACACAAAGCTTTGTCCTTTGGAGGCCTTAAAACAGCTTTGAGGTGTCATCTTGAATTTCATAGAATCCTGGGATGGTGTGGTTTGGAAGGGACCTTAAGGCCCATCTCGTTCCACCCCCTTGGTATGGGCAATGGCAGCTTCCACTACATCGAGGTGCTCCAAGCCCCATCCAGCCTGGCCTTGAGCACTTTCAGGGATCCAGCTTTGTTCAGCCTGGTCTGCTGTTGGCTCGTAGGCAAGCAAGGTGTGCATGCAGACAAGACTGGGAGATTCCCTCCCTCTCATAGGTTAGTGATGAAGCAGATCCCCACAGGCAAAACTCTATACAGACACACTCTTTGTGGGATAAAGAATGTTTGAGTGTATCTTTGAATCCTTTCCAGTTTTCCAGACTTGTTTTCTGAAGGAGACAATCAGAACACTATGGTGTCCTTATCTTTGGCAACCCTCTCTTCTGGTGGTGTGTCAAACTTCTGGAGACACACTCAGTTTCAGGGTCTCTCTTAGAACATGTTTTCTGGGCTCTCCTCTCTGTTTTAATTGCCCCTGGCAGACCACAACCCTGAATTTCTGAGAGTGGGAACCAAACCTTCCTCTGGTTTGATCCAAAGCTGGGTATATTCAGATGTGAATGAATGCACTTAAACAGCTGGCCTGCAAAAATTGCCTTTTTTGCAGTCACTGTAACTGGGGTTGTTGCTGGTGTCACAGTTGTCCTTTCTCTTGTTCTCAGGTGCCCCCTGGAACTCTTTTTCTATATAAATCACAGCACTGACCCTGTAGCCCTAGCTGCTATGCTGGCAGCTTGTAGAAGGGCACTGACTTGGATGTGGGGAGTTGGAACCCACAAACAGCAGCTTCAGTGTCTTTCATGTGCTCCTGTGTCTAACTTCCAGACAAAGCTTGGCTTTGTGTGCAGGACTGTGTGGGATCCTGTTGTGCTCTCAGTGCTGTGAAATCTCAAAGTGGCCATGGTGCAGACCATGGGCCAGTCGGGTCAGCTTGCCATAGAACAGCAATGGCCAAGCATTGCTGCCAGCTTTGCAGCCAATGGCCCTGCACTGCTGGTGATCCCTAAGATTATTGGGGTTTTATATTTTTCATGTCTTTGTGGCTATGTAGATTGTTAATGCATGGTTGTAGCTTCTAGTACTTTTCCTATCTTTCTTCCCCACATTTAAGAACAATAAGCTAACCTTATAAATACATTCCTAAAAATATTGTTTAGTCTTATTCCAAGAAGAGAGACAGCTACAAGGACATTGTGTTTTTCAACCACAATCTGGACCAGGCATAACAAAAGTGGGACAAGAGAAACTTCTGGACTCCTTCCAGTGGGGCAGGACCCCAGGAATTACTACCTAACCAACTAACCTTTTAATTGGACAGTATATGATAAGTATACTAATTGACTAACCTTACAAAAATTGTAGCATTACTATACCACGTGCAATTTTCACAACACTGTGTGCCTGAAAGCCTTCAAGTAAAGGTTTGCTTATATATTCACTCTTAAAGTTGTTGGGAAGATCTATTTTCCAGGCATTACTGGGACAGCCAGCTCTGCCTTTGGCATTGGCCTTCTCCCATGCCCTGGAGCAAGGAGTAATTCCGGGCAGAGGAGATGCCTAGATTGAGTGTAGAGTGTGTCTATTCCAAGGTGCCCCATTTTTCTGTCACAATCAATATATCATCCCTGTGTCAGGGCTGCTTCCTACGCAGTTCTGGGTGGTGCGCCAGGCATTTGTGGCATGCCCATCTGTGGGACAGCCCCAGAGCTCTGCACCTGCACACTCCTCATGCACAGAGTGGGCACTGCCTGCCAGCCCAGGAAGCACCGTGCTGTGCATGTGTTTCTGCTGGCAGGGCTCAGGCTTCCCCATCTGCCGTGCCACTCATCTCCTGGGGCCGGGTTCACCAGGGAAGGTCTCCCTGTAGCCCTAGCCAACGTGCTGCCATTGGCAGGTGTGGGAGAGGCCCCAGGGTGATGTGCAGGGCCGAGTGCCTGTTCTGAGACATCCTCTTTTGCCTCTTTCCTGTGCCTCACCACGGTCCATGCCTGGCTCACCCAGACAGGCCACCGTCCCCTGTCAACGTGACTGTGACGCAGCTGAAGGCGAACTCTGCCACAGTCTCCTGGGACGTACCAGAAGGAGATGTGGTCATCGGCTATGCCATCCTCCAGCAGGTATCCAGCATCTGTCCCAGGGGCCTGGGGACACTGATTACCAGCATGCTCCTATGTCAGTCCTTTTGCCACACTCCGGGGCTCCTCTGGCATCTGCCCGAGGACAGCTCTGCTGCTGAGCAGCCCTTGCCAGGGTGCCCGACGTGAGCCATCCATCCTGGTGGAAGGCAGAAGACTGTGGGCTGCATTGGGTATAGTCCCTCTAATAGTTTCCCTGGGATTTCTCTAGGTAAGGATGGTGCCTTGGCCATGATGTAACCCTTCTTTGCTTCCCTTGCTCCACCTATGCAGCCCTGGGTGATGGTGGCTTCTCCAGGGAGGTGCCTGGCTCTCAGGCCATGCAGGCATGCTGAACAGGCAGTGCTGGCCAGTCTGGCCCACCCTGGGCTGGATGGTTGCCTGGGAAGGGAGGAGTGAGGCACGGCCCTGCAGCTGGGGGGCCTGTGCCTGGTGCAGCTGGCAGCAGCCTCCCAGGGGTGACAGCTCTTCCCTCTGGCAGAGGCAGGATGGGCAGATGCAGCGCTTCATCCGGGAGGTGAACACCACCAACCGTGCCTGTGTGCTGTGGGACCTGGCAGAGGATGCTGACTACATCATCCAGGTGCAGAGCATCGGCCTGTATGGGGAGAGCCAGGCTAGCAAGCGTGTCCACTTCCGCACCCTGAAGGAGACCGACCGCCTGCCTTCCAACAGCTCCAACCAAGGTGAGGCACCTCCTTCCAGCCTGACCAGGTGCTGCTGCTGGGGCCACACCTGGAGGCCTGTACAGCAGATGGGCAGGGATTCTGCAACCAGTGCTGCACTGAGCAGCAGGCTGCTGGGGACACACAGGGCTGTACAGGCTGCTGTCGTGTCGACTATGTGTCCATGCTAATGTCCCCAAGTGGTTTGCAGCCCTCCTGTCTCAGGTCTTGGCACTTGTTCAGCTAGGCAGACTGGCCAGGACAGCTGCTGGGGCCTGCCCAGCTGCTGCCTGTAGGAAACCAGTACTGAACAGACACTCAGATCTCCCAGTCTGCAGGCTGCCCAAGGACAAATGACAGAGTGTCATGGTCTCCTTTGCTACTCATGTCTGTGTTGCCTTGGGGTTGCTTGCATGCTGGTCCATGAGAGAGCATCAGGAATCCAAGAGAGATGATGCCCCATGGAGGGCACGGCAGTCTGTCTCCAGCAGTAACCATGAGAGGGGTCCTGAGTATGGCAGGGCAAGCAGATGGCTGCCTTTCCTCAGAACTTCTGTGTTAAACTGACCTGACCTACCCTGTTTGCTGTGTAGAGAGAGACCTTAAGGCATTGCACGGTCCCTACATGAACCTAAACAAGCCTTGGAATCCCTGACTGCCTTTGTAGCAAGGATGTTCTATTTGACCCAGGAGGGCCACAGGATGCATGTCTTCTCCCCATACAGGGTGTCGTCCCACACCCTTCCTTGTTTGGGGGAGGTGGGCTTCTCTGCTTTGGGGTTTCTCAGATCCCACTACAGTGGGAGGGTATCTGCTGCCAGCCCTGCTTGGGGTCTGTTCTCTGCAGGTGACATCACCATGGAGGGGCTGGACAAAGACCGGCAGCTGCAGACAGGCGAGATTATCATCATAGTGGCTGTGCTGCTCATGTGGGCAGGTGAGTGCCACAAGCAGCGTTCTGGCGGGCTGAGGCAAAGTTACAGTCCATGGTTCACAGAGAGGATGTGGCTCACAAGAGTGCAGAGGCATATTGCTGAGGGTCTGGCACCCTTCCTCATCAGTCCCTTGAGAATCTGTAGGTGCTAGGGTAAAAGGAGCAACCACAGGCACTGCTCAGCAGTAATGGCCTGGAGTATGTTGAAGAGCAGGAGACAGAATGGGACCTGAAATTACAAGGTGGGAGCATCCCAGCTGACAGTGACCATTGAGTTGCTTGGGCCTTAGATGTCGTGACTAATAACAGTACTGCACTAGCTGGTGGAGGCTGTGCCTCAGTCTGCTAAAGCTGCAGAGTAGGTGCTTTGCTCCTGTATAGCACAGTGAGAGCCAGTGCAGGCAGCGGCTGGGAGCATGGCAGCCTAGGAGGTAAGTCAGCTCCTGACTTGTCACATACAGCTGCTGTGAATGGGAAGTCATTGATCCCCCGCTCCCTCCCCAGTAAATGTGGATTTTGTAGTGGCATCTTGCAGAAATTTCTTGTTGCCCTGGCCTTGACACTTTCCTAGGGCACTGGGAAAAAAATGCAAGATGGCTGCTGGTAGTTTACACCTGGCCCAGGTTGATGTGTACCAGCTGGGAGGAGTCAGGCCCGGTCTGTGTGTGCCTGTGTGTTACCACACACACACTGGGGGTGAGTGAGTCCACCATGGTCACCGCTGGGGCCATTGCTCCAGACTCCTGTGCCCAGGGTTCCCAGGTGTGGGACATGCTGCTTGGGATGCATGCTGTGAAAGCATTACAGAGGGACTGAGCCCACAGCCAGTTTGCATAGACAAGGGCTGGCTTTTGTGAGGATCACAAGCACCAACTCAGTAACTTTAGTGCCTTGCTGGAGGCACTCCAAAAGCCACACAGCTGCCCACCGACCTCACTGTCCCTGTCTGAGTGCCTCAGCATCTGCCTTTAGTGAGTGCTGAGCACCTCATGTGTGGCCCAATGGCCTTAGCCACATCCGTGCCCATCTGCCCAAGGAAGCTGGCCTGGCCACACGTGCAGAGGTACCTGGGGTGGTGCAGGCTGATGCAGGTGGGGGTGTGGGTTTGCAGCACCCCAAGCAGCCCTGGGCACACCTGCCCTGCAGCTGGGATGCTGTGGGGAGGGCAGACAGGCAGGCACTGCGAGGGATCCTTCATGCAGTGTGTCTTTGGGCAGCGGTGATCGCCCTGTTCTGCAGACAGTATGATATCATCAAGGATAATGACTCCAACAACAACAAGGAGAAGACAAAGCCCTCCTCAGAGCACAGCACGCCAGAGCGGCCAAGCGGAGGGCTGCTGCGGAGCAAGGTGAGTGGGGAGGGCTGGCAGCAGGGGCGGCACGGGGCTGCCTGTCTGCTGGGGCTTGCAGCCTGCACAGCGTCTGCCTCTCTCCAGGAATGGAAACGCCCCAGCTTGTGCTCTCACCCCAAAGACTGAGGACTTTTAGGGTTCAGTGAGCCCTGGTCTCTGGGGCAGTGTGTGTACCCCATGGGTGATTGCAGGAGAAACATTGGAAGAGACAACCAGGTGTAACAGCTGGGATGGCTCTTGCACTGGCAGGGTGGTACCTGACCTCTGACTGTAACAGAGCCTTCATCATGCCCCTCCAAGGCTGCACCTCTCCTGCACACACGGACAAATGGACACGCTAGGCAGCTGTTCTCATGGTTCCTGCACTGGTCTGTCAGTGCTCCCTTTCTGCCTTCACTGCAGCTGGCTCTGAGTCATCAGCATGCAAGTCATTGCAGAGCCCCTTCCTCACCCTGATGAAGTGCTGTGGCAGGCTGTGGATGGGGAGGGAGCAGTACCTTCGTCTGGCTGTTCCCTCAGCACCTGACATTTCTCCCTTTGTTACCTGCCAAAGACAGTGATTTATAGCCCAAATGCTCTAATGGGACCATATGTTAGGGTTTTGCTTGTGTTTCATCTGCTGCCTCTGTCAAGGGTGGGAACTCCCCTCACTGTGTTGACTGACTGCCCCACTGAATCCACATCTTGGTTTCCAGCAGATGTCAGGAGCAGAAACTTCCTGTTTGGACTTCAAATCCCCAGTTCCCCTCCTCCAGATTTTTCAGCTTGCTGATTACCCTTTGCTAGGAGATCTCTCCTCTTGGATCCCTACTCCAAACTGACCCTGCTCTGCTGAGGTCTGCTGGTCTTGAGGCCTGCTGCAGGCTGAGGGGCTCTGACATCGGGTGTGATCCCAGGGGTGCAGCAAAGCAGGTTCTTAAAGCAGATTTTTCTCTCATAGAAGAAATCTCCCTCGGTCAATATTATTGAGGTGTAAGTGCAACACCAGCTCTGCCGTCTGGGATCTCGGGTGTCCTGCCAGAGCCACAGCAGGCCTTGGAAGAAGAGGCAGCACCAGGCGCGCCGCCTGGAACTCAGCATGCGACGATCCACGTACCAGAACTCCCGCTTTCCTGAGGGCACCTGTCTGCGGATGTGCATGGAGCCGGCTCCCAGCCATGCATGCAGAGCGTGGCCCTGCCCGTCCCACCCGGCCCTCCTCCCCTCCGGGGGAAGCATGACCGTGAGGATGTGTGGGAGGGAGCCGGGGGGAGCCGATGGGCTGAGGCACGGGCCTGAGGGGAGCCCACGGCCCTGTGCACCGCCTCGGCCAAGGTCGGGGCTGCAGCTGAGGCACTGCATGGCTGCGCGGCACAGGGGCAGACCTTGCTCTCAGCTGCCCGTTTGGCCTTGGGGCTGCTGCAGAGAGCAAGAGCTGCTCCCCTCAGGGCCCCGGGGCTGCAGGAGCAGGGCGGTGCAGGCACTGCCCAGCACTGCCGGGAGAGCTGCGGCCTGTAGGAGGGCTTGGTTTGTCTGTGGGGCCGGGCCCAGCCAGCTCCGGGGATGAGTGGATTGCTGCTGGAGAACAGGGCTCCGCTGTACCCTGTCACCGCTGTGCAGGGCCTTCAAATTCTCTGTCTACTGCAGAGGACAAAGACACGAGGGACGATGAGGGGCTGGTGCTGTCACAGTGCCTGGCAGCCCACAGAGCCCGCAGCAGGGCAGGCAGTGCAGGGCAGGGGGAGCGGGCACTGTCCGGGCATGGCTGTGGCTGCGCTGTGTCCCCACAAGGGCTCGGTGCCGGCACATACAGGCTGCTTGAGGGGAGCTGCAAAGAATTTTCTGAGCAGCATGGTGCCTGTGCTGCCTGGAGGAGACAAAGCGGTGAGGCCTGCAAGGTCTCAGTTGGAGGGAATGGGGTGAAACGAGGAAGCTCCCTGCTGCCCTGGCTGCTGCTCTCCCTCCATGCTCTGCTCTGCAGCCTGCCACAGACAGGCTCTGCAGCCCTGGACTCAAGCATCACAGGATCCAGTGTCTTCCAGGAATAAATCTCCCAGTAAAAGCACTTTCAGGACTTTTCCTTCCAGGTGCTGCTCAGCTCCTGCTGCAGGACTAGGTGGGGAAGGGACAGGATAAGCAACTCCTGTGGCAGGGTCTTTTCAATAAAAGCATCCTGGCTCAAAGGCAGCATCAGAGCTTCAGGTCTCTGTGTGTGTCCATGCTTGTACAAGTGCTGTGCAAGAGCTGGAGGTCCTCCATGGTCACCTCGCACCCCTTGGTCCTCGAGGGAGAAGGCTGCTGCTGCTGCTGCTGCAGGCTGGGCCCTGTGGTGCTGCTGGAGCAGCTGCAGGCTGTCCCACTGAGGGGACATCGTGGCTGCTTCTCTGCAGAGAGCAGACACATCCCAGCAGCAGGGCCGAGAAGGGAGACAGGGTCTGAGCCCGACAGGCTGCTCCCTGCTCGGGTGAGGAGAGGGGTACCTGAGGAGCAACAGCACCATGGTAGAGGGATGCAGCTGCTGCTGGACTGTGACCTGGGCTGCAGGGAGCATGGCCACAGCTCCGGAGACATGAACACCTTGTTTTGCCTGCTAGCTTTTAGTAAGGAGGTACATTAGAAAAACTAGGGCTGTCAGGGAAATACAAGAGTTTTAAGAATGTTCTAGTGCCCTGGAAAATGTTTAGAAGTTCTGTCTTGGAAAGTCATAGCAGACATGCCTACTATCATGAGATTTTTTAGCCAGGCCAGAGGCACACACAAGGAATCACAAAAGGTCAGACTGTGTAGCAGAGGTGAGGAACTAGGGCAGGCACAAAAAAACATCAAAATGCAGAGGTTTTGACCAAATTAAACAAGGAAAACAATTCTGACATTAAATGTAAAATCAGGGTTTGTTGTTGAGGAAAAAGCTCTTTGCCTCTAAAAAACCCAAAAAACAAACAAACAAAAAAACCCCAAACCAAACCCCAACTCACCACTTCTTCTCAGACTATGGCTGTGCAGGAGGGCAGGGAAGTGCAGAAAGAAGTGCTGGAAGCTGAGGGCCTGACAATGACCTGCTCACCCTGACAAGTTACGTGTTGCTGTGTACTCCCAGGTGAGGGAGAAAGGCATGAAACCACATTAAATATGCAAAACCTCAAGTGAAAAAAACCATGCACAGCTCCCGAGTGGACCATGGCACCCCAGGCCTCCCCAGTGCCTATGGCACTTGCTGGGAGCCTGGCCCTGCCACCCCAGCTGCAGCCAGCCAGCAGTGCCCAGCTGGGCTGAGCTCTCAGTGCCAGCAGCCTGTGCAGAGATGTGACAGGAACCCAGCAGTGAGGGGCTGGGCCAGAACACAGCTGCAAGCTGGCACTTGCCAAAGAAACCAGACATGCTGCAGCCTCCCCTGCGCCATCTGGGAAGGAAACCAAGCCCGTGGCTTGCCTCTGTAGAGCACAGCTGGGGTGCAGCAGGGCAGAGACACTTCAGAGCAGCTGGCACACAAGGGCTTGTGCCTGCCCTGACCTCAGTGTGGTCAGCATCAACGCCTGTCACTGCAGGTGACATTCACAGGTGCTCAAGACACCAGGGCAGCACAGCCTGAACCTGCTCTTCCCAAGTCACAAGGCACCCTGGCCCCTGGCAGCCCTCAGTACAAGGAGGAACTGCTCCCTCAGGGCTTGCAGCCAAGGAAGATGTGGGAGTTCCAGGCTCCATGAGCTTGGGGCACAGCAACCCTCACCACAGGGAGTGCAGGAGACACAGTGCCCTGCATGCTTATGCATGGTGCCTATCCAGCACTCAAACCCAAATGACAATAG
This sequence comes from Zonotrichia leucophrys gambelii, assembly GCF_028769735.1. Lineage (NCBI taxonomy): Eukaryota > Metazoa > Chordata > Aves > Passeriformes > Passerellidae > Zonotrichia > Zonotrichia leucophrys. The sequence continues at coordinate 113,187,501 of NC_088172.1, read as the reverse complement.
TAAAAAACTCAGTTTATTTCTCTCTAAAGGCAGAGCAGCTTTCCTTTAAAAACCAGGTAATTTCACTTGTGAGAGGGTGTGGGGCTGAACTGCAGGGGAAAGGCCTTCATCACACACTGCTCCAGGCCAAGAGCTTTTGCTCCCTGAGGGTGTACACTGCCTGCATCAGGCAGGCTCAGAGCATGCAGGACGGCCTGCACGGCCTGGCAGTGAGCAGAGCGAGGAGCATGGCTCCCCTGCCCCAGCTGGGAGCAGCTGCAGCTCCAGGCGGTTCATGCAGGCGGCACAGGACGAGGAGCAGGTGCTGCAGGCTGTGCACTCCATGGCAGCAGTGCCAGCAGCCCCCGTGCCAGCAGGGCGGTGCCAGGGCGGTGGCAGGCACTGGCTGGCCCAGGTGCAGGCACAGGGTGAATCCTGAGTGGCTGGTCCGTTGTTGCAGAGGTTTGGCTTAGCCCAGGGGAGCACTCGGGCCAGCAGTCCTGGTGCCGGTGCTGGGGGAGCCTCCAGCCCCTCCCAGCCCCGTCCAGCTGTGCGGGGGTGGCCCCAGGCGGCAGCACAGCAGCTGTGCCCGAGGAGAGCTTGATGGGGGCACAAGAGGTATTAATCCTGAAAAGGGAGAGAAAGGAAGACATGCACTGTAAGGTGTACAGCTGGGAGTCCAGCACAGCCTGCAAAGGGAAGCAGATGTTCCCAGGTGAGCATCAGCCCCACCTTGCCTTACAGAGGACATGCTGGGGGATGAGCCAGTGCAGCACTGAAGAAACTTACCTGCTGGGCTGTGGAGTCCCTTCCCCAGCTCCTCCATGCTGCTTTGGAAGAGAACACAGCATCCATCATACCCCAAGCATGGCCTCCTGAGAGACACGGCATGCTCACGGCCCTGGCACGGCAGGAATGGCACAGCAGCAGCAGGCACTGGGGGTGCAGAAGGCCCTAAGCCCCCTTGCTACCAAACTCTCCTCCCAGGCCAGCCTGTCCCGAGATTGCAAAGCCATATCTCCTTCCCATCAGGAGCTCCATGTCCAAAGGGCTGGTGTTTCATTGGGCTACACATACAGCTCCAGCCTGTGCACGCACTGGCTCCCGGCTGACACTGGCTCAAGCCAAGCTCAGACATGCCAGACCCAGCTGGGTGCCCACTGCATGTACATGGAGAACAGCCATGATGGAATGAGCCTCACAGGCCCACCACCCACATGTCTGCAGAGCTGCAGGTAAATCCTCTGCTGCTGGACTGTTCCATCAGCTCCTCCCCAGCACAGCACACACACCATCAAGCTCAGCCCACAGCCCCAGCCCACGCAGAAGTCAGCATGACCCAGCCTCCATCCAGGTCCAACCCCCAGGGAAATCAGTGAGAGAAGAGGGACTACTGAGTCCCCTGTGAGAGGCATGTATGGACGGGCTGGCCTCATCAAAGACTGGCAGAAACAGAGTAAGAAACATCTCTGGGTGCATCCGGGGGGCCGGCATCTGTACCCCAAATCTCTGCTGCAAAAGCAGGACTGCGTGGTCTGTTCCTCCACCACTCAGCCCTCTGTTCACTCGAGCTCTCAGCGGATAGAAGCAGAGAAATACCAGGAAGCTTCCCCCTTGGTTCCATGCAGCTCTCCTCCATGATCCCACCATGCCCACAGCCCGAGCAGCTCCCCTTGCACGGGGCACAGAGAAGGAGACAAGACAGGCTTCATCAGAGAGATCCCTGAATACAAGCAGCAGCTCACCACCTACCCAGACAAGGTTTCACTGACATTATCATCTTCCTCCTCCTCTTCCTCCTCCTGGCAAACAAACAAACAAAAACCCACCATGACATCCCACTGCACGGGCAGGTCTCTGCCAGGAGTGAGGCTGGGCCCCTGCACAAGACAGTCACTACCCAGGCACAGTACAAAGGTTTCCCACAAGCAGTGAGGGACAGACTGGAGTGCTGGGTTGCCAGAACCCTCTGGGCTCAGGCAAACAAGGACAGACAGGCTACAGCTCATCCCACATCCCCTCCAGGTGCAAAGCCCCAAACAGAAGGTGTGAGCATGGGCCATGCTGACAGAGCTGCTGATACAGTGCACCTCTGCCCAGGGACAGTGGTGGGTGGTGGGTGGGCACACCCTGCAGCTGGAGGAACAGGCAGAGACCACCAGGAGCAGGCTGTACACAGCTACAACCCCAAGCACTGCCAGGCTGGACTCACACTGGAAGCATGAGGGCAAGGACCAAGCATCCAGAAGTTGCCAGACAGGGATGTAATGAGACCAGTATGACAATGCTCCAAGTGCTGTGGCCATGCAGGAGGTGCAGTGCAGATGGGCTGGCCTGAGCCTAAGCCCAGGCTGGCAGGATGATGATCCAAGGGTCCTCTCCTTCAGAGGCAGCTCTCACCCCAGCCATGACACCAAGTGTGCAGCCCAGGTGCCAGGTCCCTGTGTGACAGGGCCAGCAGAGCAGGGCTGAGGCTGCAGCAGTGCTGGGCCTGACAGCAGAGCTCCTGGAGCACAGACACCAACCAAGGAACTGCCCCCGTGTGAGCACAGCGCACCTCCTCACATCAGGCTGCCACGTGTGACGGGGGCTGTGCAGGTATCAGCAGGGCTCTGGGAGGAGCAGCGAGCTGCAGAGGGGTCACTCTGTCCCTGCCCTAATTGCAGACAGCCCTCAGCACGGGCCTGACTTGCACATACTGTACCCCAAAGTGGTGTGTGAAGGGAGCTCTCCCTGGGGGGGCCGGCTCACGGGCTCTGCCGGCCTCACTGCTCTCCAAGACACATGAAGGGTGAAGGGGCTGATCCTGCCTAGAGCCTGGCACGGGGCAAAAGCAGCAGAGTTAGTGCCTGCAACCTGCAGAAAGCCCAGCTGGGAATGTACAGGCAGGACTGTGGGTGAGGAACAGGGAATCCCCGCTGTGCTGGCAGGAGGGAGCAAACAAAGGTGAGGGGGCACTGCTCAGGCCAGGTACCAGCAGCCCTGAGCTGGGCTACAGCTCAGGCCATGCACAGCAGCTCAGCATAGAGAGCAGCTACACCTCCCAGCCCAGCTGAAGATGGCAGAGAACACCACCACAGGGACAACATTCTCCCTGCCTGGTGTGTTTCACCAGAGAGACACTGATTCCAGAGCTATGCAGTGAGATACATCTGAGAAATTCCTCCTACCTGCATGTGCTGCTTCCCAGAGATCCAGTGCCATCTGAAAGGCCTGGGCCACAGTCAGAGTCACAGCCTGGGCCTGTGTACATGAAAGAGAGGGAATGCCTGCTTCCACCTGGGCCCTCAATGCAGGATAGCATTCAGATGGAAGGCCAGAGCCCAGTTCTGTGTCTGTCTGCCCCTGGGGGCCAGCACCTCCAAGAGCAGACCCTCAGGAGCTGGGACAGGAAAGCCCCTTTGCTCACTGCCTGCCTGTGCAGCACATGGGCACACCTGATCCCTGGCTCCAAACCCAGCTGAGGGTCTCCCCTTCTCTCGCTGAGGGGAAGAAAGCAGGACCTTGCTCCCACCCACACCTCGTGGAGCCAAGCGCAGAAGGTGAGTGCTTACAATCTTCTTCTTGGGTGAGAGGAAGGCATGGCACTCCAGTGCCCCGCTCTCCTGGCTCTGGGCGACATAAGCAAAGACTTTGTTCTGCAGCTTGTCTGTTGTGCAGTAGGAGATCCTGTGGGCAGAGAGGAGCTGTCAGGACAATCCAGGACGCTGGCATGGCACATCTGCTGCCCTCCCAGGACATCAGCAAGCACTGCTGACAACCTGAGGCTTTCACCTGCCCAAGCTGACCAGGCAGCCCAAGCCCCCCGCAAGGGCCAGAGGCTGCCTGGGGTCTGCAGCAGGTAAGAAATCACTGCATCCACAGGCACTCCCTCCGTGCCATCCCAGAGTGCCCTGCAGTTTTCTGACGGCCAGCTCCATGCAGTGTGTGAATTCAAGCACTGGGACAAGAGGAGCACAGAAGGGTGGGCCATTGCCCCCCAGGACACAGCTGGGGGCCAGGCAGAGAGATGTCCTGTCTCTGCTCCCCATTTGGCCACCAGACTGCACACTCGCTGCCCCTCACACTCAGCACCCACAGACACCCAACCCAGCCAAAGGACAAGCGGCAGCAGGAGAAATCAACATCAGTTCTCACAGCAGCTGCCTTTAGCCTGTCTAATTAGCTGCAGCCAGAAGTGTGGAACCATGGCAGTGGAGGCAGACATGCAGTCCTGTCCTAACTGTGGGGCTTTCCAATCACAAGCCTCAAAATCCTGCTGAATGCCAGAATAGAGAGGCAGGGCACAGGCAGATGGTGGATGGGCTGATGAACGCAAGAGCACCCAGAACCCTGCCTACACTCAGCCTCAGGCAGTGCTGGGAGCACAGCAGAGAGGGCACAGGCCTCAGGGAGCCAAGGAAAGACCTAAGCTTGAAGGTACTGCTGACACAAGGCCCAGCCCTCCCTGGCTTCTCAAATTCCCATCAGTCTTCAGCTGGCTGCTGGGGAACACCCAGCCCATACCCGTGACATGCCCACCTGTAGATGGAGATGTTCTCCACCATCTCCTTAGTGTCTGCATCCTGCAGTGAGATGCCCCTTGGAGACACTGTCAGAATCACCTTCTGAAACTTGCGAGCTCCAACCCGTGCCTGGCAGTGGAAAAACACCAGCAATCTCTGCAAACCTGGCAAGGGTCTTCACCTCAGCCCCTTGCTGGAAGGAGCCCCACAGACTCTGCACAGTATCACTCACTTGGATACTTGCTGCAAAGGCTCCTGCTGTAGGATGGGACAGCAGAGCCTGGCAATCAGACATGCCCTGCACAAAACACTCTTCAAATCTGTTCACCCTACTGCCACACACACAGGGAGGGACAGACCCCACTCCTCCCAGTCCTTCACCCTTCTGTCCGTGCTGTGGCAGGCACAGCTCTGCTCCCAGCCAGGCCCAGGTGTGGGAGCAGGTGGCTGTCCTGCAGGAAGACAGCTTCCCCACAGCACACAGGCAGACACCAGCAGCCTCCTGCATGCCACCCTCCTCTTGGGAAGGGCACAGCCCCTCACTGGAGCTCAGGGCTAGGTCACAGACACTTCCCTGTGAAGGGGCTGGGCCCTGACCCCACACACCAGGGCCCCAGGGTCTCACCGTGGCCACGATCCTGCGGATGGCAGCAGCAGCCATGTCTTCTCCTTTTGGTTTTTCTACCAGCGTCATGCCCAGATACTTGAGGGTGAAGCACATGCCCTCAAGCAGTGGCTCCTGCATATCAGCCCAGCTCTCAGGAAGCTCTGCAAAGACAAAAGCCCTCAGAAGCCATGTGCCAGCAGCCCCACAGCTAGTCCTGCCAGAGCCACCCCACCCATGGATCCAGCAGCAGTGTTGCTTTCTGCCCTCAGCGGGATCACTCCTGGCTCTGTGACACTCTCACAATAGGAACAGAAGGAGTGGGCAGTTCACCCTTGAAGCTTTAGTCCTCTAGCCCTGGAAGTTCAGGCTCTGTCAGCACTGACAGACAGCTCCTGCATATCTGCACAGGGCTGAGGATGCTGCAGCCCTCACTGCTCTATGCAAAAACCTTGCGTTCCTGGGTTCATTACCCTGCTTCATTACAAACAAAATGTTCTCTGTAATGCATTCATCTCAGCCACCTGAGTTGCTGGCACGCCTGAAGAGCAGCAGCATTCACTGCCACGCTCAGATCAAAACCCCCAGGCTGGCCCACTGTAAGCAAAGCCAAACCCCTTGGCATCTCAGCAGCAGCAGCAGGATACTTGGATGCCAGGGCAGGGGCAGCTCAGTCAGCACTTTTGGTCCCAGCTGGGGTGACTGGGGAGCAACTGCATCACAGATGCTTTGTTAAGAAAGAGATGGGAATTGCCAAAGTATGTACTGTTCACACTAAGCTAATACTTTTCAGGGTTATTTTCACCTCTTCCCTGGGATTTGCTCCCTGAGAATTACTGGCACACTTGCAGAAGGGTGCAACTCATAATTGGAATAATCTGAACCCACAGGGAAATCAGACCTTATTTGCACAGCATACTCTTCCGCAAGTGACAACTATCAGGGAGGCTGCCTGGTGCCATGCAGGCACCAGCGACCTCCACCCTGGGCAGTAGGACCCTGCGCCACTCCAAACTCTGAGGACAGTCCATGTATACCAGGCCTGCCAGGGCAGGTGCTGGTGCTCCAGCAAAGCCCTGGGCAGCTGGACACAGCCAAACACAGCCCTGCTGAGCCACAGGGTACCTGCAGGGTCATGGCGTCATGGAATAATGGAACGGTTTGGGTGGGAAAGGACCTTAAAGCTCATCCAGTTTCACTCCCGCAGGCAGGACACCTTCCACTAGACCAGCTTGCTCCAAGTCCTGTCCAACCTAGCCTTGAACGCTTCCAGAGATGTGTGATGGGTCGGTCTCGGACCCTGCCAGGCCGCAGAGAGCAGGGGCTGGCCTGGCACGCTGGCACAGAGCCAGGCGTGGCAGCCCGAGGGGCCCGAGGAGCTCCCCGGCGCAGTGCAGCGTGTTCCAGCGCCTAGCACGGCCGCCCAGGCCCGTCAGCCCCTGGCGCAGGCGGCCTCGATTCACAAGTGGGGCAGGAGGCGCCAGCCCGGGGAGCGGGGCAGGGAGAGCCCGGCGAGGAGCGGCAGCGCTCCGGCCCCTGCGGCCCGAGCCCCGCTCCCCTAACCCGACTAACCCGACTGCCCCTACGGCCGCTCCGCCCCCTCGGACTGCCCGGCAGCACGCAGGGGCTGCATTCCGAGCCCGACTGCGCCGAACTGCGGGCTCCCCGCCCGGAGCGATGCCCGGCCCCGGCCCCGAACCCGCACCCGTCCGCACTCACTGCGCCGCCGGCGGAGACCCAGACCGTGCCGGGCGAGGCGCGGGCTCCGCAGCACGGCGCGCCCCGCCGCCCGCAGCGCCTCCATGGCGGAGCCGGGATCGAGCCGAGCCGATCCCTGCCGGTGTGCGGGGGCCGGTCCCGCGGACTCGAGCCGAGCCGAGCGGAGCCGAGCCGATCCCTGCCGGTGCGCGGGGGGCCGGTCCCGCGGGCTCGACGCGCTCGCGTCAGCGCGGCGGAGGCGGCGGGGTTGCCACGGCAGCGGGGGCGGGGCGAGGCGGGCGAGGCGGCGGCGGCGGAGCGGGCCCGTGGGACCCTGTGGGACCGGCCCGGGCCCGGGCCCGGCGGAAGGCGCGATGCAGCTGCGGCACGTGCGGACCCTGCTGGCCCCGCAGGTCGGACCGGGCCGCGCTGGGGGGGATCGGGCCGCGGGGAAGCGAGCCGGGCCAGGCCGGGTCGGGGAGAGCGGCCCTGACCGCTCTGGGGCGCGTAGCGGCGACGCTGAGGCTGTAGTGTGACTGCTGAGCCGAGTGTGCCCGCTGAGCCGTGTGTGCCCGCTAAGCTGTGTGTGCCCGCTGAGCCGTGTGTGCCCGCTGGGGCTCGCTGTGTGCCCGCTGAGCCGTCCCGTGTGTGCCCGCAGGACGGGACGGCGCGGGTGACCTGCATGGCCTGGTCCGCCAGCAGTGCCCGCTTCGCCGTGTGCACCGCGGAGCGCGTGGTGCTGCTCTACGACGAGCAGGGCGAGCGGCGCGACAAGTTCTCCACCAAGCCGGCGGATGCCAAGGTGAGCGGGTCCGGGCCGGGCTGGGAATGGGCTGGGCATGGGCCGGGCATGGGCCAGGCAGCACTGGGGCAGGCGTGGGCCAGGCATGGGCTGGGCAGCGCTGGGGCTGGCATGGGCGGCCTCCCCACGGTCACACCGAGCCTCTCCGCAGTACGGCAGGAAGAGCTACGTGGTCAAAGGCATGGCCTTCTCCCCGGACTCCACTAAACTGGCCATCGGGCAGACGGACAACGTTGTCTATGTGTACAGGATCGGCGAGGAGTGGTGAGTGTGCGGTGAGGTCCAGCATGCTCCGTTCTTAGCCTGATCCTCACCCTGGCACACGCTGCAGTGCCCATCACCCGGCCCCAGGGAGCCACACAGGTGTCTGTGGGGAGCAGCAGGTGAGGTATCCTCGGCAGGGCCCTTATGGAGCTCGGGCTGTGCATGCAGCTAGCTGGAGCCAGTGTTGCCATCATGTGTCACAGCTGTGCAGCGATGGCACACATCTGGCCCCCTGCAGCCTCATCTGCTGGCAGGAGTTGTGCTAACGGTACTCAGAAGGGCAGTTCATCAGGAGTTTGGAAGCTCCTGATGAACTCTAGAGGTCTTTTTTGGTTTTTTGCCTAAAGTTGTGATAGACTAGCAGCACACAAGATTTCAATGGACTGTGTTTGGCAATATCAAACAGTAGGGTGATCAGAATGTTTAGGGTTGCTGATAGTAATTTTTGTTTCTGTTTTTCTCTAGGGGTGACAAGAAGGTGATATGCAACAAGTTCATCCAAACGGTGAGACCCAGACTTCTGTTTGACTTCCTTTTCTCCAGCATGTGTAGGAAAAGACAATGAGGGGTCTCTCTGCTCATACTCACACGTGTACTTGGCCAAACTGTACTTGACCTTTAAAGAATCTCTAAATTCTGAGGCACGTATTGCTCATCAAGCTCCAGAGGTGTCCTAATGCCTAGGTACAACCGAGTAAATTGTTGAACGATCAATGCAGTCAGTTACAAAACTTTGGGGACTACTTTAGGCATCAATGGACAGACTGTTTTAAGGGAGTTGAAAGGGAAAGATATGCGACACTCAGAGCCCAACTATTTTTCCCAGGTTTGCAGTTCTAAACTCCAAGATGCCTTATTAAGCAAAATGTAAAGTGTGCAGAATTCAAACTGTGCAATTTCCACATGCTCAATTGCCTCAGGTTTATGATTTCCATCTGGTTTGCTCCTTGGCCACCTCTGTGTTGTGCTGCTCTGGCCTGGCCTGCCTGTGTCACAGAGCAGCCTGCCTAGTAGGAGTTTGCCAAGGCTTGCCCTGAGATCTGGCTGGAAAAGGCAAAGGTGTTATGAATTCCTTGCACAGAAAGCCATCAGAGTGAGAAAATACAGTGCACTGACTGCTTCTGCCTTCAGAGGCAAAAGTCCAGCAGCTGCCCCAGGCTTTCCAGGGAAGTGCCATCACCACATCGTCTCTGTGTCACCAAGGAAGTTCTCTGCAGGGTAGGAGGAATCATCCTTCATGTCCAAATCCCCAGAAGACATAGACAGAGCTGCTCCATGTGGAGTTGCTGGAGTCTGTGCCAGGCTTTCTCAAGCTGTCTCTCAGGTGAAGGGTGGCCTCAGCCTCTGGGTGGAAAGCTTTCATCTCAGGGTTGGGTCATGGCCTGCCACTGTGGCGGCTCTGGCTGCTGCAGGGAGCCTGGGGAGTTCTGTGTCTGTGGCAGGAAAGCTGCAGGACTGGGAATTCTGTGTCTGGCGGAACAGGGACCCTGGGGTTCTGTCTGTGGCAGAAAGCTGCAGGAGCCTGGGAATTCTGTGTCTGGGGCAGGAAAGCTGCATGAGCCTGGATCTGTGTCTGTGGCAGGAAGCTGCAGGGAGCTAGGAGGAATCTTCTTGTCTGGGCAGAAAGCTCCAGGGACTGCCAGGGAATCTGTTCGGTGGCGGAAGCTGCTGGGGCCTGGAAGTCGTGTCTGTGCAGAAAGTGCAGGGAGCCAGGGGTTCTGGTCTGTGGCAGGAAAGCTGCAGGAGCCAGGGGAGTTCTGTGCTGTGGCAGGACAGCTGCAGGGAGCCTGGGGAGTTCTGTGTCTGTGGCAGGAAAGCTGCAGGGAGCCTGGGGAATTCTGTGTCTGTGGCAGGAAAGCTGCAGGGAGCCTGGGGAATTCTGTGTCTGTGGCAGGAAAGCTGCAGGGAGCCTGGGGAGTTCTGTGTCTGTGGCAGGAAAGCTGCTTGCTGCTCAGCCTCTGTTTCGTCTGCAGTTGAGCTGCTGCACTGAGTGATCATGAGGATAGAGTGTCATGAGGAAAAGATAGCAACAGGGCCTTGGTGTCCATTTGTGCCTTTGGTGAGCAGGGTGGCCATCCCAGGTGTGGGCACATTTGGCCTCCCTGCAGAGCTCTTTCCTTGTGTGCTGCTTGCTGCCTGCCCCTCCAGCTGCCAGCCCAGGGGGGTCTGCTCACCTCTCACAAACTCAGATGCTGTGCAGGGCACATCTACAGGATTTTATATTCTAAATGTAGAAATTCAGTATTTTTTTCTCTCATTTCTCATTTCCCCATGCCTTTTCTATCATTTGTAACACAATAAATCCTTTATTTTTTTCTGATGCTGTTTGTCTGGAGGTTTACCACCGTGTCTGGCTTTCTCCTGTAACTAAGTACTGTTATTTACAGATTTTTGAAATGTTCAGTCAATATGAGAGGTCATTTATTGAGCCCTTTCCCTCTCCTGCCTGTGGGCCATCTCACACACAGTGATCTCGATGTGTGCTCACCCTGGCAAGCCAAGCCTCCTGCAAAGGGCCAGGAGGACAAACAATGAGCACATCACCACTGTGCGAGGCTTGTTCCCAAGCTTCTGTCGTGGTAGAGTGGAAATGGGGGAAACACACAAATTCCTGGGAAACAGGAGTAATGAAAATGGGTCTTGGTCATTTAAATTATGAACAGTTTGGTTACCTTGAGACATTTTGTTGTCTGATTGTAGCTGTGTTTGCTGATGTGAATGATCAGAGCAGGGATGGAAGATGAGATAAAAAATGAGGAATGAATAAATGCTGAAATGTATCTTAAGCAGTCCCACAAATGGGACAGAGAGCCAGTGAGGCTGGTGCTGGTGGCAAACACCATCCTTCTTACTGACTGAAGTTCTGCAGGGTAGATGTGAAGAGCTTTCCTAAACTTTCTTGGCCCTCTCTTACAGTTGGGTTTTGTGGTCAGCTTTATTCATTCCTCAGATTTTGAGAATACCTTTGGTTTGGATTTAATGAGCCTGTTTCTGCCTGGCCTGCTTGGAGCATCTAATAACCATCTTACTCGTCAATGAAAAAATAAACACTATTTCTTATTCATCAAATAAAGATCCAATGGACAAGTGTTCTCATAGCTATTACAGAAGTTGTCACAGTGAAATTATTTTTATATTTTATACTTGTTGCAAAAAACCTTTTAAAACAGCCACGATTTTATACATTCACCAATAGCACGTGGCAAGCCAAGCACTGCTCAGTAAGTTGTACTCACAAAAGAGCTCCAAACTGAACACATCCCTGTAACTTTCTTGCCCTCCCATAGTCCTCCTGTGCTCAGTTACTTTGCCCCAGCTCTCTTTTATCTAGTTTAAGCTTCAGCAGGAAGTGAGGTTTGTCCAGTATCTTCAGCTAGTGTAAGGCCTGTCCACATGCCCCATCTGTCCTGCCTGAACAGTGTCTGTTCATGAACTGTTTTAGGTGGCAGTGGGGCAGGGAGCTGGGTAGGGTGGAGCTCTCACCTCTCTTTTTGCCTCCTCCTTTGCAGAGTGCTGTGACCTGCTTATTGTGGCCAGCAGAGAATATCATTGTCTTTGGTCTTGCTGAAGGAAAGGTAGAGAAACTTGTTGTTTGTGTGACTTTCTTTCCCTTGTGGGGGCTGTCAGGGTCTGCCAGGGGCTGGGCTGGGGGTAGGAGCCATCCCTGGGTGCCCCAGTAACAGCAGCAGAGGGATTACACTGTGGACTTGAATTTTCTGGTTCACAGTTAGTCCCTGGAGGTTCTACTGGATCTCTTGGATCTTTTGGATCCAAACTTTTCTGGAAATGTAGAAATGTGACTCCAACTATTCCTCTTCTATAACATACTGGGAGTCAGTGAGCTTCCTGTGATTTCTTTCCCTGATAGTGAACAATTACTTACACTGGGAACATTACTTACACTGGGGGAGATCCACATTCTACTGATGACAGCAGCACTGCTCATTTTCTCTTTCTCAGGTTCGTTTAGCAAATACAAAGAACAACAAGTCTTCCACCATCTATGGGACAGATTCCTACGTGGTCTCACTAACTTCCAAGTGAGTGTGGCATTGCTTTGGCCTGCCCTGCTTTGGCTCAGTCTCACCCCTGCTGCTGGCTCGGCATAACAGGGACCAGGGTGGGAGCTTGCCAGTGTTCTCTTGCTGTCACTTTGTTGTCAAGATAATAGCATCCTGTGCTCTCCAGAAGGAAGTCCTTCCTAAAAACCTGGTACCTGGCTGTGCCACCTGGGCAGTGCCACTGGCTGTGCCCACTGGCTGTGCCACACGGGCAGTCTGGTTGTTCTCCAACACAGTAGAGGATGAAAGTCTCCACAAGCTTACTTATAATTCATTGATGTATTTGAATCTGTGACTTTATAAGGATTACATTTGTCAGCTTCATCTAAGTAGTAACTAACATTACTCATGTTTAAGGGCTAAAAAAGTATCATCATTCTGCCAGATAAAACCTTTGACAAGGCTGTAATTAGGAAAATAACCATAAAGCGCAATTTAAAATTATTTTCATTAATAATATTTCATTTAAACTACTTTAGTATTCTTTATCTAAAAATTAAGATGTGTCACGGTCCTAGGAGTGGAATTTTCACTAAACGCTGTCATTCTGGTGACAGGTACATGATTGCTGGATTGCTACAGTGTCCATAGAATTTGTATTCTGTTCTTGAATCTTCTAATAATCACTAAAAAGTGTTTCTCTGGGTACAAGTGTTTCTCCGGGTACAAAACCAACAGTTTTTTGGCCTGTTTCTTTTTCTTTGCTCTCTTCTCCCTGCTTGTGTCCCAGAAGCACAAGAGATCAATGCTATAAAAAATGGACTTGGGCCTGGAGTTTTTGCCCAGGTGTTTTTTGCCTACATTGTGTTTCGCTTAGGGATTCCCGGTATCATTATACCCAGCCTCACTTCTGGAGCAGTTCCAGTGCAAGAGCTGTTTGATGTGCATTGCTGTAAGCACTTGTGAGCACAGTCATTATTCCACTGAATAATTCCACTAGCTTCTGGGTTTTAGTAATACAGAAAGTTTTTTATTGTGATTTTACATGATAAAGACTCTTAACTGGTAACTCTCCTTTCCACTCTGGGTTCTTTTGTCTGCTTTCTTTTTACAGGCACTGCACGGGTACTTGATATTTGTCTTGTCTTTGGGGAAGGTTCCTTTGATGAGGAACATCAGCCATGACCCTGGGAATGGCTGCTCTGGGCAGGGATATGAGTGTGAGAGTGCAAGTGTTCCTGCAACATTGCATCATTCTGTGTTTTTCTGCAGTGTGTCGGGGAGAGGAATCCTGTCTGGCCATGCAGATGGAACCATTGTGCGCTTCTTCTTTGATGATGAGGGCTCAGGTGAATCACAGGTACCAAAGATCCTTCCCAGAGAGCAGAATTCCTATTTGCGCAGCCTGCTTCCCAGCTCCAGAGCTCTGGAAAGGGATCAGGCTGTGGAGAGAGTGCAAGTCTGGAGAGGAACTGCAGGCTGTGCTTGCTAGCAAAGGTTTTGGGAAGCACTGATGGAGGCAGAACAGTGATTAGATGCTTTGGAATACACTGAGGGCAGTGCTAAGGGGGGAATTCATGTTTTTGTGTATGAGGCATAAGGGTGTTCAGGTGTCTGGAAGGATCTGATGTTTGAGTGCCCAGGAGAATGATGCTTGAAGAGGTAGGGTTCCATGGAGTGCCTGCTGTTGTCCCCACGCTTAGTAGGGTGTAGTTACTACAGTTAATGTTGACTCTCAGGCTCAGATTTTGCCCTTGGACACCCAGCATTTCTCCTGAGCCTCCCACTCCTCTGTGCCAGGAGTCTCTCTGTGCCTCAGGCTGTGGTGAAGGGGATGCTGTTCTCAGATCTTGTGTCTCCAGCTGAAGCAGTTTGAGCATGGCTGCTCTCTGCCATGCTGTCATGAAGATCCATCTATACTCTTGTGTGGGGAGTTCAATCTCAGTCTAGTTAATGGTATCAGTGTTCCTACTGGCATTACAATTTTTCTTTACACACAGTTGATGAATGTAATAGTTGATAAATCTCTCAGTTCTGGTTTGTGTTCCTACAGACTAGGCAGGCAGACAGAGCTGCCCCCATGGACTGGGCTTTGCAGAAGGTGCCATACTGGTCCCCACTGGGATAGCTGAGCACACAGGCCAGCTGGGAGCTGGGGCCATTCAGGTGTTGAGGGTGTTCTTGTCTGTTGTAGGGTAAGCTGGCAGTGCATCCCTGTCCTCCTTACGCCCTCGCCTGGGCCTCCAGCAGCATTGTGGCTGCAGGCTGTGACAAGAAGATTGTTGCTTACGGGAGGGAGGGCAGCGTGATCCAAACCTTCGACTACAGCCGGGACTCGTCAGAGAAGGAGTTCACCACAGCAGCCACCAGTCCCAGCGGCCAGTCCATTGTCCTGGGCAGCTATGACAGGTACCATGGACCTGACAGAGAATTCTGCTCTTTGTAGTCCTTCCTTTGGCAGCCATAGCCAGTTCTTAATGTCACTCTGATCTCCTCTGTCTCCCAGGTTACGGGTTCTGAACTGGAGCCCACGCCGCAGTGCCTGGGAGGAAGGCAAGCCCAAAGAAATAGCTCACCTGTACACCATCACAGCTCTGGCATGGAAGAGGGATGGCTCACGGATCTGTGCGGTTTGTGTCATCAGCCAGGAGGCCTGAGCCCTCCAGGATCCCTCCAGGGGGATGTTTGTGCATGGGAGCAACATGGTGTGCTCAGGGGGAGGCTTTGGACATGGTCATCCTGTGTGGGCACAGCTCACCCCAGGGGGAGGCTTTGGACATGGCCATCCTGGTGTGGGCACAGCTCACCCAGGCTTTGGACATGGCCATCCTGGTGTGGGCACAGCTCACCCAGGCTTTGGACATGGTCATCCTGTGTGGGCACAGCTCATCCCAAAGGGAGGCTTTGGACATGGTCATCCTGTGTGGGCACAGCTCACCCAGGCTTTGGACATGGTCATCCTGTGTGGGCACAGCTCACCCAGGCTTTGGACATGGTCATCCTGGTCACCTCACCCAGGGGGAGGCTTTGGACATGGCCATCCTGGTGTGGGCACAGCTCACCCCAAAGGGAGGCTTTGGACATGGTCATCCTGGTGTGGGCACAGCTCACCCAGGGGGAGGCTTTGGACATGGCCATCCTGTGTGGGCACAGCTCACCCAGGCTTTGGACATGGTCATCCTGGTGTGGGCACAGCTCACCCAGGCTTTGGACATGGTCATCCTGGTGTGGGCACAGCTCACCCGGGGGTACAGGGTGGGCACTGGGGCCAGGACCTTGTGCTGGGGACCCGCTGCAGTCAGGTGTGCCAGTGTGGAGCTGCAGAACCTCCTGCATGCTGCTGTGGTGGCTCACTGGGTGCAGCAGCCCTTGTCTTTTCTCAGGAGCCTGATGAGGTCAGCACAGCTTCTGCAGAGCAGTCTCAGGAGCTTTCTTTCCTCTGGGCACTCATGAGAAGCAGTATACAAACTGACCTGCTCATCACATTCTGTGTTTCTGTGCTGTGTTTTCAGTTCAGCCTTCTCTTTCTTTGACCTTTAGCCATCAAGCCTTAATCTGCCTTTCTCTAAAGTTAGATTATTCCTTAAATCCCTTTAAATTGATCTTTCTGCATCTTTTCTGTAGTAAGTTGACTAACTTCAAACACTTAAATTATGAATGATGTTATTTATTACTTTTCTTTATTAGTTTTTTACGGTTTTCTGTTAAACAATCAAGAATCCTTGAAATATTTCCAGACCAAGAATTATTGAACTGTGAACAAATATTTTCAGAAAAGGGGAAGGGGCTAAGGGATAGGAGATCAATGGAAAGAAGGGGGATGTTATACAGAAAGAAAGAAAGGTGAAAGGATTCTTCTGGAAGGAAGGCTGGGAGGCTGGGAGATGGAGAAGTGGGAAACTGAGAAGAACAATGGGAAAGATGAGGATAAAGGTGGTTTTTAACCCCTCCTCCTCCTGTCCCAGATTCATGCCAGCATTTGGTAATCTTTATTTTTCTGAGAATGGCTCAATCTTTCTGTTGTCTAAAGAAAGTCAAAATAGGGCTGGTCCTCCTGCATGTGGGTGCTTGAACCTTGTTTTCCAGAGCAGCTGGGACTGGTGTGGTTGTGTCTGACCTCTGATCCTCTTCATGTAAGCAGGGTCTGGAATCTCCCTCCTTAGCAGAGGTCACTGACTGTGTGTTTTCATCCCCAGGGTACGCTGTGTGGAGGAGTTGAACAGTTTGACTGCTGCCTTCGCAAAACCATTTACAAAAATAAATTTGAAATGACATATGTGGGACCAAGCCAGGTAAGAGAGTATCTAATGAGGTGTGAAAACGGGATGTTTGCCAGAACTGAGCATGTTTGGAGTTCTGCACCTACAGTTTGTTCATACCAACTTGTTGAGAAAGGCATAGGGGATATGCCTGGAACAGGGCTAAGATTGGGTGGGAATTGGATAGCATAAGAGACCATGGAGTTCATTTCCTGCCTTGTGAATTTTTGTGAGGTACCTCCATGTCAGGTGCAGACTTCTAAAGTGATTTCATTTCAGCCAAATTGACCTGTTCAGAATGTGGCAGTAAGGGTGAGCTGGCAGCCTGGGCAGCCCTGTGCAGTCAGGGGAGGGAGTACAGGACTCTGCAAAGGGGGCTCATCCTTGGGGGCCTGAATGGTCTCTGGTTAGGCCAGTAACTTGTGAATGGCAGAAGTAAGAATCCCACATGTCTACTACAGCTGTCATCCTATGCAAAAGGAATGGTAAGGATTGTAAAAAAGGCAGAGGGAAATGATGGGGATATCTAAATATCCTAGTATCATCTGTTGCCTGGTCTTCCACAGGGCAAGAAGTCTGTGCTGTTCTCTGTGCATGGCCTCACATTGCTTTTCCTCCTTTTCACTAGGTCATTGTGAAGAACCTCTCCACAGGAACCCGAGTTGTGTTGAAATCCCAGTATGGTTATGAGATTGATGAGGTGAAGATCTTGGGGAAGGACAGGTACCTGGTGGCCTATACCTCAGACACGTTGCTGCTGGGTGATGTCAGCTCCAACAAGCTCAGTGAGGTACTGGAAAATGGGTGGCATTTCTGGAGTGTCAGATGCTTAGCTTCATAACTCAGAGGATATGATTTCTGCATGGGAACAATCCCTCTTTCCAAAGAATCATAGAACAGTTCAGGTTGGAAGGGGTCTCTTATCAAGCTTACTGCCCTAAGGGAAGTCAATATTAAATTCAGATTTAATTGCTTTAGTCCTCTATTCCAGTGCTTTACTGTACTCATGGAGGAAAGCATTTTTCTAAGTCGTCTTGGTATTTTGACTGCTATTTTATCATCATTTTTCATCCTTTCTCTCTGCATCTGCCAAAAAAATCCTGGCATCACTGTATTAGAGGTTTCCTAAGCCCTCCCTTCTCCAGGCTGAAGAAGCCAAATTCCTTCAGCCTCTCTTCACAGTGTAAGTGCCTCTTGATGGGCAGTGTGCTGAACTTGCTCCAGTTTATCAGTCTTTTGTGTACATGGGGGCCCAAATCTGGATCTTTTACATATATACATTCCAGATGTGAACGTACAAATCTTAGTGCGTTTAAAAGAAACAAAATAAAAAATCGTCAGAAGACAGTTCATGGCTGCATCCCACAGCTTATGCCAGTGCCATTTCTGGTAGCAGACAATTCACACAAAATTATCCATCCCCTGATCGTCACAGTGCACTGAGTGCTGAGGCTGGAGAATGTGGGCAATAGGCTTATGTCTAATAAAAGCATTGAATAGGCCTCAAGGACACATTTGCTTTGTTCACCAAGTTGAACACATACCTTTAATTAGACTGATGGTGAGCTTATTAATCTCTCTTGGAGCAGGAGCTCTGACTGGAGGTTTGTGCTGGAGAATGCTGATACTTGGTAATGCAACTGAGAATTTGGCCAGAATGAATCTCCCAGCTTTCTCTACATCTTACTGCACTGAGTTTTTCTTTCAATTACACAGCTATACTCAGAAAGAGCAAGGCTGGGAGATGTCCATTTGCTCTCTTGCTGTCTCACTGGAGTTCCTTTGAGGCAATAAGTTGGAGTTTGCACTCAGTGAGGGAAGAGGACTGCTGTAGCCTTGGCTTTCAGATTTCTGCTCCTCTGGTCACTTGTCTGTTGTTACCACAGCAGCTGTTGTATTATCCAGTGCTCTATGCAAATTTCCAGTCAGTTCTTCCCCCACTGGCACTGTGCTGATCAGCCATTGCTAGAATGACTCTCAGAAAAGGGAGTTCAGCTACATGTGGTGAGGAGATTCTGCTCCCACAAGTGTTAGCAGCGATTCTGTGGCTGTGATTAACAGAGGCAAAGGAGTTGTTTGGGTGATTTTTTAAATAAAGCTGGTCTGGGGAAGGTGGAGAAGGGTTTGTGAAGGGTAGGATAGGATAGGATAGGATAGGATAGGATAGGATAGGATAGGATAGGATAGGATAGGATAGGATAGAGGGAGTACCTTGTTCCCATAAAGGCCTCTTGTTTGGAAGGCAGTAATGTACTGTACAAAGAGAGCTGGAGTCTGAAGCTGAGTCTAAAGAGAGGAGAGGACCATGTGGAATTTGCAAGCTGGGAATGGCTGAAAAGCAGTGTTGGCGGCTAAAGTGATGGGTTGTGATCCATGTGCAGTGTAAGTCATGCTGTCTGAGGGAGCCAGAAGCTGGACAGAGGAGCCCATCAAGTGCAGGCTGGTGCTGGTGGGGCTGTCAGCCTCACCCCTGGCATTGCTTTGCAGGTGGCCTGGCAAGGATCCGGGGGCAACGAGAAGTTCTTCTTCGACAATGAGAACGTGAGTAGGATGGGGCAGAGTGCTCCCCATGAATGGTGTGTGCATCAGCAAGAAAAGTGTCACCTGCACTTGTGGAAAACCCTGTTTCTCAGCAGTTTCTGGATTTAGCTGCTTCATGCAGATCCCAATCTGCTGCTTCCCTGTACTTGTCTTTTCCACATGCCAGGTACAGAATAAACTCAGTGTGTGGACTGATGAGTTATATAAGTGATAGCCCTGAAGGAGAGAGAAGCAATAAATGATCAGTGGCCATAGAAGGTGTTAGAGATACAGAATACAGCTGTCATGGGGGCAGCTTGACTCCTGCAGGACTGGTAGGCCCACAATTAAAATCCCCAGTCTCAAGGGAAAGCTGTCAGTCACAACAAAAAGACAAGAACAGCTCCTTAGTCATCCCAGAGTATTTAAATTTAGATTTGTGTGCAGCAGAGTTCTTTCCTGCACCCTTCACTGGTAGGTGTGTTTCTGTAGCTTCACTCTGTAAGTGTATTCCCCTGTCACCATCAGGTCTGCATGATTTTCAATGCTGGAGAGCTGACACTAGTGGAATATGGAAGCAATGACATCCTGGGGTCTGTCCGCACGGAGTTTGTGAACCCTCATCTGGTCAGGTAAGGGTTACACCTGCCTGTGTGAGCAGCACAGGCAGTTGGTAGAGTGAGATCAGATATATAACACTGGAGGTGTCCCACAGTGCAGCATGCAGCCCCCAGACACCCACCTCTCACAGGGACCACTGATGGGTTTA
This sequence comes from Zonotrichia leucophrys gambelii, assembly GCF_028769735.1. Lineage (NCBI taxonomy): Eukaryota > Metazoa > Chordata > Aves > Passeriformes > Passerellidae > Zonotrichia > Zonotrichia leucophrys. The sequence continues at coordinate 113,168,100 of NC_088172.1, read as the reverse complement.
GTGCCACCTTACTGGCTGTCAGGTGTTAGAGGCACAAGAGCCTCTTTTCCTCTGATCCTGGTGCAGCCTGCATGGCTGTTGCTGAACCTCCTGTGCATATTCTCAGGCAACTCTGCATGCAGCTGCTCCTGGTGCAGCATTGTTAGGGACTCAGTTGCCAGCAGGACCTCCTCTGTCCCTCCAAAATTCTATACCTCATATTCTGATTCAGGAGAAGTGGTGATCATGGGCTGCTCAGAGCAATGTAACCAATGTGTTATTGGGGACCCCTGAACCAGAGGGGCAGCTTTGGGGGGAAGCCATGGATCAGAAAGCTTTGTTCTCTCTTGAGGCAGCTATAGCTACTGGGCAAGTGCCACAGGTCAGAGAACTGCCAGAGGCTACATGTGCTCAGGGTAACTGCAGGGAAGTCAGGGAGGGGCTCTGTAATTCAAATGTGAATTTGGGAATAGTGAAGGTAATAGTCATTCCCTTCAAATCACAGTGTCCGTATCAATGAGAGACAGCAGCGAGGCGTAGATGAGAACAAGAGGCTGGCTTACCTGATAGACATCAAGACTATAGCAACAGGTGAGTGTGACCCTCCTTCCCCTTCCCTGTATTTTGCCAGCCTTCCTCATTCCTTTTCATTTTTTGTGCCAGGCAGCACATCCCTGAAGCTCCTCTGTGCATTCCCTGTACCAAGCAGCAGATTCTCAAGTTCCCCTTTGCATTCCCTCTGCCTGGCAGCAGATTTTTGGTGTTCCCCTTTGCATTCCCTCTGCCTGGCAGCAGCCCGCTGGAAGCCAGGCTGTCCTCCCTTGGGCAGGATGGTGCCTGTCATGGACACAGCCATGGGTGGCTGGCACTGTGTCCTGGACCCAGGCTCTGTGTTGCCTGCACTGCCCATGAGCTGTGCATGCTCACAGACAGTGGGAGAGAGCTGCTGCTGCTGAGGAGGCATCAGAATAAAATGTCACTGCTTTTTGGTGTCCATGTCACAGTGTCTGTGCAGAGGGTCTTGCCCTAAACAGGTGCCAGGCACCTGATTCCCCTGGCACATCTGTGGGTGCTGAGCACTTTGAGGTACATCAGGTACTGACACTGTTTCCTTTCTTTCCTTCCCCAGTGGACCTTGTTGGTGGCTACAACACTGGCACCATCAGTCATGACAGCAAGATCGACTGGCTGGAGCTCAATGAAACAGGCCACAAACTGCTCTTCAGGGACAAGAAGATGAGGGTGAGGCAGCCACCTCAGGCCACGTGGCAGGATGGTGTCTGTGGGGAGAGGAAGGGACAGACATGCCTGAAGGGGGGGAGGGAGATGAGAAGCACATCTGAGACACTCGTGATTTTTGGTTACTGCTCCTTTGGGGCAGATTGACCATGGCCAGATTGCATGAGCTGGCAGTGCTGCATTCTTGAGTCCTAGCTAATGCTGAACTTAGTTACTGGATGTCTTGCTTCATCTCATCACACCTGACAATGAAAATCATAGGTTCTTCTGCAGTACTTATGTCTGTGTGTTCAAAATCATGTCAGTCAGGTGAAGCCCCAGTGACTGGGAAAAGGAGAACATTGTACCTATCTTTAAAAGAAGTAGGGAGGAGGACCCTGTAGACCAGGTAGCCTCACCTCTGGGGCTTGGAAGGTCATGGAACAGATCCCCTTAGAAGAAGTGCTATGGCAGATGGGGAATGGGAAGGGGATTCAGGACAAGCAGGGCAGGTCATTCAGGACAGCCAGCATGGCTTCACCAACAGAGAGTCCTGCCTGACCAGCCCAGTGGCCTTCTCTGATGGGGAGACTCCCTCAGTGGGCAAGGGAAGGACCATGGATGTCATTTATCTAGGTGTCTGTAAAGCCTTTCACACAGTCCCCCACAACATCCTTCTCTCTCAGCTGGAGAGGGATGGATTTGATGGTGGACTGTCTGCTGGATAAGGAGTTGGGTGAACATTCACATCCAGAGGGAAGTGGTCACAGCTCAGACTCCTGGTGGACATCAGTGACAAGCAGTGCCCCTCAGGGGTCTGTGTGGGCCAGTTCTATTTTATATCCTCATTGTGGTACAGATGGAGGGATTGAGCACACCCTCAGCCAGCCTGCAGGTGACACCAGTACAGATTGAGTACACCCTCAGCAGCCTGCAGGTGACACCAGTACAGATTGAGTACACCCTCAGCCAGCCTGCAGGTGACACCAGTACAGATTGAGCACACCCTCAGCCTGCAGGTGACACCAGTACAGATTGAGTACACCCTCAGCAGCCTGCAGGTGACACCAAATACAGATTGAGTACACCCTCAGCATTCCTGCAGGTGACACCAGTACAGATTGAGTACACCCTCAGCCTGCAGGTGACACCAGTACAGATTGAGCACACCCTCAGCATTCCTGCAGGTGACACCAGTACAGATTGAGTACACCCTCAGCAGCCTGCAGGTGACACCAAGCTGAGGGTGCAGTGACACACCTGGAGAACAGGGCCATCCAGAGGAACCTGGACCAGCTCCGCAGCTGTGCCCATGGGAATCCCATGAGATGTAGCAAGGCCAGGCATAGGTTGTGTCCTGGACCAGTCCCACAGTGAGGGCAGCAGGGGAGGGTGGTCTCTGTTCCTCTGCCCTGTTTGGGTGAGACCCCCATCTGCTGCTTCCAGATGTAGGGTCCCAGCTCAGGACGGACATGGAGCTGCTGGAGCAAGTCCAGAGGAGGCCACAGAGATGGTCAGAGGCCTGGAACACCTCTGCTATGAGGAAAGGCTGAAAGAATTGGGGTTGTTCGTCCTGGAGAACAGAAGGCTCCAGGGAGAACTTAGAACCCCTTCCAGTGCCCAAAGGGCTCCAAATGAGCTGGAGAGGGGCTTTGGACAAGAGCCTGGAGTGAGAGGATGAGGGGGAATGGCATCCCACTGCTGGAGGGCAGGGTTGGATGGGATACTGGGGAGAGATTCTCCCCTGTGAGGGTGCTGAGAGCCTGGCACAGGCTGCCCAGGGAAGCTGTGGCTGCCTCATCCCTGGAAGTGTTCAAGGCCAGGTTGGACAGGACCTGGAGCAGCCTGGTCTAGTGGAAGGTGTCCCTGCCTATCCTATGGCAGGGGGTTGGAACAAGATGATTTTTAAGGATCCTTCCAACCCAAACCATTCTGGGGTTCTATGGTTTCTCCAGCCATTTTAGTACAGACTGAAACAGGGACAGTCTTGTTCTCTTTTGATAGGTGTTTCATGAGACTAGCACTGCTCTCTCTTCTGTTTCTCATCTTCTCTAGGTGAGGACAAGGAATAGAGACAGTCTGGGACTTTTCAGTCACAAGACATCATATATACAGCAAAGTTATGCCGTATGTCAGGTTACACCTTCCAAAGCGTTGTGTTTGGTTTGGGGCAGTGTGTTCCACAAACAACTGATCTCTCACCTTATTGGTAGTGGTCATTGCAACAGGGCTGTGCCTGGGATGGAGAGTTCAGCCCAAAATTGCAGAGGAAGGCCCTTCTTGGTCCCTTAGCTTGTTTCCACTAAGGATTTCAGAGCCCATTTTCCTGTTCCAGCTCTGCCGCTGAGAGGCAGCTGAAGTAGCATGAGGCATATTCTGGCTGATATGTGTCTGTGCTGAGCTCTCAGGGAGGCAAGAGTTTGAAATGCTGCAAGGATTTAGAAAGGTCTTACAGGAGTGTGTAAATAAGTATGAGATTTTAGGATGTGTGTCTTGGAAAAGGTCTGTTTCCTGATGGGTGATGTCTGTTTCCTGAGCTGCTCAGCCCAGGTCCTGTGGTGAGCCTGCAGCCCAGCTGAGCCCGTGCTCCCTCCCTCTGCAGCTGCAGCTCTATGACATCGAGAGCAGCACCAAGACCACCATCCTGAACTACTGCTCCTACGTGCAGTGGGTCCCAGGCAGCGACGTGGTGGTGGCTCAGAACAGGAACAGCCTCTGCATCTGGTACAACATTGACGCTCCAGAGCGGGTCACCATGTTTCCTCTGAAGGTAAAACTCTGCAGGCTTGGTTGCCGCCTGCAGTTCCTTCTTCCTCACGTGTGTGGGAGCAGCAAGGGTGGTATGGCAGAAGGGAGACAGAAGGGAACTGTTAGTTTCTGCTGGACAAAATACAAGCTCAGCTTTGTGGCAGATATTTCTGGCAGAAGATGGAGCAAGGAGCTGCTTCATGGCTCAGTGCTCTCTCATTCAGAAGAGCCATGACTGGCAGAGCTGTTGCAGTGCTGCCCTCACACCCCTGAAACCCTCACCCTTCATATGAGCTGGGGAGTATTGGCAGCTGGTCCTCTTTCTAGGGGGATATCGTAGGCTTGGAAAGGAATGATGGAAAGACTGAAGTGATAGTGTCTGAAGGGGTGAACACTGTGCCCTACACCCTGGATGAAGGCCTCATAGAGTTTGGAACTGCCATTGATGATGGGGACTATCACAGGTAAGTGCTGGATGTGCCAGTGGGGGTGGCAGGTGGCTCATGCCAGGCTCCTGGGAATCAATGACCCATGAATGGCAGCAGCACAGCTTTCCAGAGCTGAACTTCAGACTCTCAGCATGATGTTGCTGCCACGTGTGGCTATAATGAACACCAGAGTCCTTCAGGAGAGATTTTTCAGCTTTTGTGTCCTTGCAACTTTATGGTTTCAAACTCAGGGAGAGACTGGCCAGTGTGGTCCCACAGACATCAGCAGGGCTTTGCTGAAGGTAGCTGTCAATTAATTGCAGTGAATAAGAGTCTCCAGAGCAGCCAGATGTGCAATGGTGCTTGGGTGCTTTTACTGCTGCCCTTCCAGGGATGCTAGCAGTGTCATGGAAACATCTAGGAGCTGTGCAGAGTGAAAATTGACTGCCTGGATACTGCTGACTCTCTTAGAGGGCTTTTAAAAGTGACCAGGGAAGAAAACTTCACCTGTTCATAGCACTGCTGTGTCTTCAGAGACTTTCTCAGTGGGGACTTGTGTCAGACAGAACACCTTAGATTTGTCCCACAATGCTGCAGCCTTCTGCTGATAATTGCCTCTAAGTACCTTAGCCCAGGTAGGAATAACCTGGATGTCTGAATTTCCCCCAGCTCTGTCAGGCTCTGTGTTACAGTCTTCAGAGCTGGGCACCCAGCTGGCTTTGGTTTCAGTGCCACTCTGGTTAGGAAGCTCCTGTGTCAGTCTGGGATTTTCTTCAGAGCTCTTCTGTCACTGAAAGTCTGCAAATCTCTGTCCCAAGGGCTGCTGCATTTTTGGAGACACTGGAGATGTCCACAGAGACAGAAGCCATGTGGAAGACCCTCAGCAGACTGGCTTTGGAAGCGAGACAGCTGCACATTGCAGAGAGGTACATCACACCTTCATGGCTTCAACGTGCTCTTTGCTGAACCCCAGAAACCAGGGTCCAGCTAAAGATGTGGCTCTGTGTATGGTCTGGAGTATTCCCTGCATTGGAGACTTAGCTGTTCTCTGTGCCAGGCCATGGTTTTGCCTTTTCACCCCAGCTGGTAGTGCCAGGAGCTGGGAACACCTCTGTCTGTAGCATAAATGTTTGTTGATGTTGGCCCAAAGCTGTGTGTAGCAAGGACTCTCAGAGCTGACAGAATCAACAAGCTTGGGGCACTGCTGAAGCCTGGGGAGGTGAAACGTGAGCCTTGGTCATGTTCCTGGATTCTCCCATGGAGCAGGGCCAGAAGGCACATCTGAGCATAGGTCTTGGCAAAATCCTTCTCGTGAACCAGGGCCGCCCCACCTCTCCCATTGCTGAGCTGAGTCTGCTGCCTGGTTTCTATTTCCTTATCTTGGACCAAAAGTGGGCAACAAAGCCTGGGTATTGACTAACTGCTTTGCATTTTCCAGGTGCTTTGCAGCTCTGGGAAACATGGCAAAGGCTCGATTTCTGCATGAAACCAATGTCATTGCTGACCAGGCAGCTCAGGAGCATGTAAGTGAAACTTTTCCTGCTCCTCAGAGCAGCAGATTCCCTGTAAACACTCGCATGCACAAGATCTTCTGTGTCCTTGCTCACCAGTGTCATGCTGCAGACCAGTATCTGTTCATGTAGAAAGTGCTGGCATTGTCTTCTGTCCAAGGCTGGCCATTTTATACTGTCCTGGCTTGTCACTGCTGTGATTCTCAATGTCTTTTGTTTCTGTAGTGAGCCAGCCTCCAGCTGCAGTGCCCTCTAGAGTGTTCCATTCCAGAGCTGTTCTTTCCTCAGCACACTGAGCTTGCTGCTGTCTGCAGTGCCCTCTAGAACGTTCCATTCCAGAGCTGTTCTTTCCTCAGCACACTGAGCTTGTGCTGTTGTCTGCAGGGTGGGGATGGCACAGACCATTACCTGGTGCGGGCCCGCCTGGCCATGCTGGACAAGAACTACAAGCTGGCAGAGATGATCTTTCTGGAGCAAGTGAGTAAAGGAACAAGGAGTGGAAAAGGTTCTGTTTAATGCTGGGTGGGGAGGTGTGTGCCCTCTGCTGTAAGAGGAAAGGAAGATGTTGCTTGTTCCTTGCAGAAGAATTTTCCCCATGAAGTAGAAAAAGGATTCCTTGTTCTGAGGTGTGCAATTACCCTGAGGTGTAGGAAGAGTGTGAGGGAGGACGTATATCCAAATAATGGAGACAGTACACTTTTCCAAGTGTTTTCTGCACATCTCACCCTGCCTGCTGTGAGAGCTCCTTGGCAGTGTGTCTGCTGGGGTTAACACTTTGCTTTCCAACACAGAACGCCCCAGAGGAGGCCATGGACATGTACCAGGAGCTGCACATGTGGGATGAATGCATTGTGGTGGCCAAGGCCAAGGTACAGAGTGCTGCTGCACTGGCTGTAGGCTGCTCTTGCTTGGTAAATCTTCTGGTTGGGAGCTATTCAGGGATTCAGGGTCTGTGTTCTTCTCACCTCCCCTACCTTGCTTCTGCTCAGAAGGGCTCCCAGTAGAAGGGAAGGTTGCACTGGTGTAAGTACAGACCTAGCTGAAGCTACTGAAATTGGTTTAGGAGTATCTGTGCTTCAGAAGAGAATGGGTAGTGCCCACTGGTACACAGAGCTGGCATTGTGGTTTCTGATAACTGGACAACAAGAGGCCTGGTGCTGTGAGCAGCAGCTCAGAGCCTGCAGGATGAGCTGGACAATATCTCATCCTCCCCAGGACTCCCAGTTGTGTGTTTGTCCACAGGGACACCCAATGCTGGAGAAGCTGCGCCGGGGTTACTACCAGTGGCTGCTGGACACCCAGCAGGAGGAGAAGGCTGGGGAGGTGCAGGAGGGCCAGGGTGACTACCTGGCAGCCATCAGCTTGTACCTGCGGGCAGGGCTGCCAGCCAAAGCAGCACGGCTGGCCATGAGCAGGGACGAGCTGCTCACCAACGAGGACGTCATCGACAGGATCTCCTCAGCCCTGATCAGAGGGGAGCTCTATGAGCAGGTGAGTGCCTTCCCTCTGGGCTTCCAGCTTAGGGGCATCATTACCCCATCCTGTCACCTGTGAGACTGTATGAACAGGTGAGTGTGAGCCCTTCCCTCTGGGCTTCCAGCTTAGGGGCATCAGGGCTCTTACCCCATCCTCTGCACCTGTGAGACACAGGGGAACTGAGCTGGAAAGTAGCAGAGGTAATTCTGGGTCGATGAGGTTGCAGTTAACATTTATGAGGAAATCCTCACTGTACCCATTGTACGTGGGTGAGGTCTAGAATTACTCTTATTAATCAGGAAAAGATCACATCTGATTGGTGACATGTCTCCAGAATATAGTGCCAGTAATAGTTAAGGAGGCCTTAGGAAGATTTGGAACAGAACAGAATTGTGAATCAAATGGAAAACTTGATATCACTGTGGAAATGTCAGTGCTTCCTCATATCAGAATAAAATATGGTGTAAGGATAGTCTAAATGGAGGAGTTAAGGAAGGAAAACAAAGGAGTTGAAGACTGTCTGTAAAGCCATGAATAGCATAAAGAAGGGATGTGATTATTCTCTGTGTCTAATAACACCAAAAATGGGTAACTTATTGTGAGGTGACAGTTTTAAAACCAAAGGGTGTTTTTTCCATAGCACATCATGTTAATGCAGGAAAGCAGTGCTGAGTCTGCCCACTGCTCAGCATCCTGGCCAACAGGGGCCTCTGGCAGGTGCTTAAGAAATAAGCCCCTGCTAGAGGCACTTATTTAAAATAAGCATAAAAAATAAAGAACAGGGCAGGCAAATACAGAGTGGCACTTCCTCTAGTGTGTTTTCACTGAACTGAACTAGGGGTTCAGCAGTTTGAAGCCTGTAATGTACCTGAACAGCTCTACTTCTGTGTTTGAGAGCTCTTGATAGACTTTATTTCTATGAGCTTGTCAAATTATTGCTTGAACCATGTTGCAGTGTGATACCATTAGAACCACATGTAGATTTTAAGTTACAATTTTGGCTATGAGTTACCCAGTTCAGTTAGATGTTGTGTGAAAAAAGCCACTGCTTTTTGTTAGCTTGTTTTATGTCTCCTTTATAAATTACGTTTCTTTAGTCTCAATTTATCTTCAGCATTTTCTGGCCATTTCAACACAAGACAACTTCGTATTTTTTTCAAACCTGTCATCTTTTCTTAAGCTTTCATTTGAAAGACTAACTGGAGCTCCCAGCTACTGGATGTTGTCACCAAAAGTATAAATAGTCCAAGAATTATTAGACAAATCATGGAGGTAGAGTCTGTCCAAAGCCATTAAATACAATGATGTGAGGGCATCACAACAAAGTCAGGCAGCTTCTCCTGTGCAGGTTGTCAGACATGAGCAAAGAGGGGAAAGGCTGGTATATACTTGCTCTGTTTTTACAGTTCTTTAGATGTGTGGTGTTGGCACTGTTCAAATGCTGAAGGGGATGAGCCTTTGATCTTGCAGGATGGCTGTGCTGGGGTCAGGCAGCAGAAATTCAGTGGTCTTGGCTGTCTTTCCTGGTGGTTCATCATTCCCCATGCACTTGGTTAGCTGGGAGGGCAGAGCTGGTGCAGGAGGGCATGGAGCTGGTGGGGTGTGATGGCAGGGGGTTGGTGGCTCTGGAAACTGGCTCTTGTCTCTGTCCTAGGCTGGAGACCTGTTGGAGAAGGTTGGGAACACACGAAAGGCTCTGGAGTGCTATGGCAAGGGCAGTGCCTTCCTCAAAGGTACTGTGCTCAATGTGTTCCTCCACTCATCTCCAGCAGGAGCTTGGCTACTCTGGCCTGGTGGCAGCATGAAATATTGCCCTGGAGCCTGGAGATGCCTGGATGCTCTGCAGCTCCCACCTATCCTGTCATTCAGTGTATTTTCACATAGCTGTACTTGCACATGCAGTGCCAGGAGAGTGTCTTGTTCCCTTGGCCATGCTGACTGCAGCAGCAGGGATCTGGCCCAGCTCTCCACAGGGTCTGGGCTGCTGGGAAGCCCATGGGAGCTGGAGTGGCTCAGGCAGTCAGCATTGCCCTCCTCCTGGCCAGCTCCAAGCCCATGTTTGCCCCACAGCTGCCTGCTGCCCTCAGCCTTACAGCTGCCGTGTCCCCTTGCAGCTGTGGAGCTGGCTCGCCTGGCGTTTCCTGCAGAGGTTGTGAAGCTGGAGGAGGCCTGGGGAGACCATCTGGTGCAGCAGAAACAGCTGGATGCTGCTATCAACCACTACATCGAGGCCAGGTGGGAGCAGGGCAAGGCTGGGTAAGCTGCAGGGTGCTGCCAGGGCAGGGAGTTGGTACCTGCAGGGGCTTTGCCTGAGTGAGCCCCCACTACCCTGCTTAGAGTGCCCCACTTGCCTGTGTGCAGCAGCCATTGATGGCTCCCCACATCTCTCCCAAGGTCTCACAGTGCTGATTGCTCTTCCCTGCTGTCCCAGTCCTTTCATGCCCCTCAGCACTGCCAGTTCCTCAGCTGCTTTGTGCTGAGTCAGGCAGCAGAGCACTCTAGTCTCCCTGGCACGGTGCAGCTGGAGGAGATGCTGCTGCCTGGCTCTAAAGGCTGATGGTTTGGTGCCAGGTGCTCAATTAAGGCCCTCGAGGCAGCTTTGGGAGCCCGGCAGTGGAAGAAGGCCATCTACATTTTGGACTTGCAGGACAGACAGACAGCAGCCAAATATTACCTGAAGATTGCCCAGCATTATGCAGCTTTGCAGGAGTATCAGGTGAGGCACAGACACAGTCACCAGTGCTCTGCGTGTCCCTGGGCTGTACTGAGTGTGGTCCTTTCCTGGCAGGTTGCAGAGGAGCTGTACATCAAGGGAGGCCAGACCAAGGATGCCATTGACATGTACACGCAGGCTGGGCTCTGGGAGCAGGCTCACAAGGTGAGGCAGCAGCCAGAGCCTCTGTGAGCCTCACCCTGCTTGGTGAGATCTTCCATCAGCAGGTGGTTGTGCCTTGAGCACCAGTACCTGATCAGCCAGGACTCTTCCCAAATACGTGTACAGGGACATCCAGTAGCCAGAAAAAAATCCAGTGTTCCCATCCTGACCCATCCTGGCCTTGTCCCTCTCACAGCCCCATGTGGGTGCACCTCTGGCACAAATGGCCTTCTCCAAGAGCTGGTCCTGTGTGCTTTGTGACAGTGACAAATGACTGCCCATTCTTTGCAGAGCATACAGCACAGATATCTCTGTCAGATGGGAAGGAAATATGTTTTCCCTTCTCCCGTCACGTGTCAGGAAATTGCTGTTCATTTCTCCCCTGTGTATTCCTTTTGGCAGCTGGCACTCAAGTGCATGAGCCAGGAGGAGGTGACAGTGCTGTACATAACCCAGGCCCAGGAGATGGAGAGACAGGGCAAGTACAAAGAAGCAGAGAGGTGAGTTTCCTGCAGTGCTGCTGTCAGCCCAAGACTGAGCCCTGGAAAATCAGCTGCAGTGAGGAGAAGCCCTTTGCTGGGTTAGAGGGAGAATTTGGGACTGGGGTTTGGAATGGTCAGAGGAGCTTTCTCCACACACGGGGAGCTGAAGCTGGTATTTCAGGATGTGGGAAGGTTTCAGGGACTAGTCTTGTCCTTGGCTGAGCTGTGCGGATGTGCTCGTGTTGCCAGGCTGTACATCACTGTGAATGAACCCGATCTGGCCATCACCATGTACAAGAAGTGCAAGATGTATGATGAGATGGTTTGCCTGGTGGCCAAGTACCACAAGGACTTACTTGGAGATACTCACCTGCACCTGGGCAAGGTGAGTGCATCTCATGGCAGGGGATCAGCTCAACCAAGCAGGGGCAAGATTGTTGTTATGGACAGGGTTTTGAGATTGCTTAAAAAATCAGTGGCAAGGGTGTGAGCAAAAGTCAGGTTTAATATTAAGTATCAAAGCAGAACAAGTTTGTTGCTGAGATTCACTCTACTACTTACAGGACAGCTAAGGCACAACAAGGAAAAACTAGCAACAACAAAACAAAACAAAGTGCAGACAATCAAAGAAGAAATTAACTAAGAACTGTCTGTGGGGATGGGTGGGTGGGTGTGACAAAAGACAGTGGGCAAAGATAAAAAAGAGCACAGCCTAAAAGCCTAACAGCACTCAAACATAAGAGTACTTTAATTTAACTTACACCTTAAGACTAACAGTTTAACATAGGAAAACATTTAACTTACATCTAATTAAATTTATGGCTTAACCTTCACAATCTAACAGAGGAATAACACTTTAACAGCATTTAGCCTAATTTATAACTTTGAAGTTATACCTAGCAACTCAGCAGAAGAGTAACACTTGGCAACACTTAGCTTATAACTTATGTTAAACAACTTTGCAAAAGAACAACACTTAGCAGCATTCAAATAAGTTTATAAGTATAATTTAACCTTACTTACAGGCCTAACTTACTTAGATATCCAAGATACTGAAACATTTAAGAAAACCACATTTCCCACAGATTTGCCATAGCATACATGCATCTTTATGCACCCAGACAGAAACAGTCAGTGCCTACAAGGTACCTGTGAAAAATTCCCCCCAGAGGTCAGTGAAATCCTCACTTTGGAGGCCTTTGCATCTCCCGTGGGTGAAGGATCAGGCCCGAAGGAGTGAGCTATTGGCCCAGCACACATTGTGTTTGGCAGTCCTCCAACAGCAAGCCTGGGGGTTTGCTGGCTCTGACAGGTGCCCCCACAGAGGGAGGTTGCTGTGGTGCCCACTGTGGTGCCAGGACAGCTCCAAAGGGTCTCATTTTGGACTGCTGTTTATAGGATCACAAGGGCTTCAGTCATAGCAGTGCTTCAGCCTGGCCAGAGTTTGGGTTGGCATTTTCTTTGAAGGTGTGAGAACAGGAGTGTTGTGCTTTTCAGGCAAGAGGAACATTTTCCGAGGCGGGCATATCATAAAGAAAACAGAAGCTCATTAAACAGGAGCAGTTCCTTGGAGCAAGGCAGTGTTTCTGATAAGCTCGGGAAGAGCTGAGCCCAGGTGGTGCTGTCAAGGCCGAGGGCTGACAAGCATTTCACAGCTCACACTGCAGCCTGTGAAGAAAGGGGGAATGCACAAATGTCCACACGAGTGTCACTGCCTCATTGCTCTGCCTGCAGGAGCTGGAGGCAGAGGGGCGCCTGCAGGAGGCTGAGTATCATTACCTGGAAGCCAAAGACTGGAAGACCACGGTGAACATGTACAGAATGAATGACATGTGGGAAGAGGCATACAGGGTAATAATCACTCACAGGGGTCAGCTTCTGGCTGTGGGATCCTGATGGAAACTGCTTTGTCTGTGTTCACTGCAAGATCAGAACACTTGGTGTGCCCTACCCAGCCTGAAACTGCCCCATGGAATGCTGGGCTCCCTTTGCTGTCCCAGCAGGGATGTGGCTCTGCTCAGGAAGGCAGGGTTCCCTCCTGCTGTCCCAGCAGGGATGTGGCTCTGCTCAGGAACGCAGGGTTCCCTCCTTGTGTCCCAGCAGGGATGTGGCTGTGCTGAGGCTGCTCTGCAGCACCCTGTGGGCCATTGCCTTACTGTCCCCTCCCCAGGGCAGTGGTGCCTGCAGAAGGGTTTGTTGGGAGGGAACAGATGGTTCTGGGGCTCCCTCCTGCTGGCAGGCAGCACGTTAGAGGGGCTCAGTCTGCTGAAGGTGGAACATACACTGGGTTTTTCCATTTCCTTTCCTTTGGACAGGTGGCCAAGGCATACGGGGGTGCAAACTCCCACAAGCATGTGGCCTATCTGTGGGCAAAGAGCCTGGGTGGAGAGGCAGCTGTGAAACTCCTCAGCAAATTTGGACTTCTGGAGATGGCCATTGACCATGCAACAGACAGTGGGTATGCAGGTGCCCAGGACCTCCCTCCCCTCTGCCAGCCAAGAAAAGCGTGTGGGCCAAGATAACCTGTGCACATGGCAGCTGCAGGTCCAGAAAATGACATGTCTTCCATCCCACCGTGCTTCACACAGGCCTTCCACACCCTTGGCACGTCCCACTTCTCTTCTTTGTGTCAGTCTCTCAAATGCCAGGTCTGAGCTGGCAGGCAAATGCAGATTGTCCTCTGCAGGGGAAGGCTTGTGAGAGCCTCTGAGCATGAGGGGGTGCTCCTCATGTCACCATGAGTAACTGTGTGCCACAAGAGCTCTGGCCCTGCTCTGCAGCTGGCCAGGTGTCTGCCTGCATGGCCACTCATTGCTGCTCTTCCCGAGGCTCCCACATCTCTTGGCTCCTGCCTTGGGCTCTAACAGCAGGTGGGAAGGAGCCAGATTTCCTTAGTAGGGACTCCAAAAGCTCCTGGTCAGGAGCAGGAGGAACAGACCGTGCTAATTCACTTGGAGCCCCCTGTATTCCCCTCTCTCCTCTCCCAGTGTCTTGTGCTCTACTTGATGTCTTGTTCTTGATGAAGGCACACACTCACAGCTCAGTCCTTCTCTCTCTCATTGCAGGGTCTTTGAATTTGCTTTTGAGCTGGCCCGCCTCTCCATGAAGCAGAAGATGCCAGACATCCACCTGAAGTATGCCATGTTCCTAGAAGATGAGGTAATTTTCCCCCTGGAACAGGTGCAGGTCCTCCAGTCCCTCAGGTACCTGAGCAGCTGTCCCTGGGCTGCTGCAGCAGTCCCTGCATTCCCAAAGGGCTCCATGATGACAGTGCCAAGCTCCACACACCTGTGTTCCATAAACGCTGCCTTGGATGGGTAGAGGAGGGCATGTGGTGATGCCAGAACAGGAAGGTGTGCAAACAAATCCCTTCTTCTCCTCTAGGGCAAGTTTGAAGAGGCTGAAGGAGAGTTCATTAAAGCTGGGAAGCCCAAGGAAGCTGTGCTGATGTGTGTGTCCTCCCCATCCTGCTGTGTGTGCTCTCTCCATGCAGTGCCAGCCCGGTTGCCTCTCCAGCGCTGGGCTGCTCCTTGTTATCCCTGTTGTCCCACCTGGTGTCCCTCTCATCCCCAGGTTTGTGCACAACCAGAACTGGGACGCTGCACAGCGTGTGGCTGAGGCTCACGATCCAGACAGCGTGGCTGACGTGCTGGTTGGGCAGGCACAGTTTGCCTTTGAGCAGAGAGAGTTCCAGAAGGCAGAGGCCTTCCTCCTGCGAGCGCAGAGACCTGAGCTGGCCATCAAGTACTATAAGGTGAGTGCAGCCTGTAGCAGCATCATTGCCTTCCTCACTGGACAAGATCCCAATTTAGATGAAGGAGTGAAATTCACCTCCCAGCTCCCCCTGTCAGCTTAGCAGCCAAAGAGGTTTAAACCATTTACTCAGGCTTTCTGGAGGAACTGCATTCTGGTCTGAGGACTGAGCCAGTGGATTTCATGTCATAGCTTTGCTCTCTCATGGTTCTGGAGGATGGGTGGTCCTTGGGGTAGCACAAGTGGGTGCATTGGGAGGCTGGAGTGCCCATTCCACTGAGGTGGCTGGAATGGATGAATGAGCACGTTGGGGCAGGTGGACAGACACAGGGGAGGAAAGAATTGGGTGGTGCTGCTGTGGTTGTTTCTTCTAGTCAGTTCTCTGGCAAGATGAAGAGGAGGGGATGGGTGTGTTGTGTGATAGCAGGAGCCTGGGGGATCCTGGTGAGAGTTTCTCCCCGCTGTGCCTGTGCAGGAGGCCGGCATGTGGAGCGAGGCCCTGCGGATCTGCAAGGAATACCTGCCCGGGCGGCTGGCAGAGCTGCAGGAGGAGTGTGGCAGGGAGGCTGGCAAGAAAGGCTCCAGGTAAGGAGTGCTGTGGTCAGGCTGCAGGAAATAGCCTGGAAGCTCTTCCCCATGGCCATTTTGCTGATGCCTTACAGAGACAGCCTGATGGGACCCCTGACATCCACTTGTTTCCTTCTTGAGGACTCCAGACTTCTTACTGCATAGGTTTCCTATCATCCTTCCTTATTTCTCTGGGAGTCTTATTTCTGCCATCCAAGGTCTCCCAGATGGCATTTTGCCCCACTTCCAAATCTCCATGGTCTCCTGTACTGCCATTGCATCTCCCCAGGGTCCTTGGTCAGTTCTTTCCTCAGCCCTGTCCCTGTTCTCTGTCTGAGCTCCCTGCTTGCCTGCCGTGTGCACCCGTGCCCACCCCTGTCTCAGGATGTGTGCAGCATGCCCCTGCTGCTCACAGCCTGCGTTCCTCCTGCAGTGGGCCTGAGGGGCTGCTGGAGCAGGCCCGCGAGTGGGAGCAGGCCGGGGAGCACGCCAGGGCCGTGGACTGCTACCTGAAGGTGCGGGACCCCAGCAACAGTGTCCTGGTGGAGAAGTGCTTGCTGAAGGTACTGTCAGGGGCTGGGATTCCCTTCACTGCCCTTCTGCCTGGGAGCTCTTCCACATCGTGAGTGCCCTCAGGGATGTGTGTCACTGCAGGGCTCAGGAGAGCCTGCAGGGCTGAGAGCCTTCACAGCTGCTCTCTTGAGCCATGACAGGCTGTGCTTGTCCTGCATGCCGCTGCCTCCCTTGCTCTGGCACCTGTGCCTGTGCCAGGCCCGTGTCTGTGTGCCCACGGCTCCCTGCACTGCTGAGCTGCTGCACTCTGTGATTCAGCTCTTGCTGGAGGGGCACCTTCCTGTGCTCCCTGCCACCAGCCTTTGTGCTGTGCTCTTGCTCATGCTTCTCACCACACCCATGTCCTTGTACCACCTTCAGCTACAGTTGTGTCCTTGTCTGATCTTCTCCCGTGGGTGAAGGTGGCTGGGCCTTTCTCCTCTGACTTGCCATTGCTCCACTTCCTCCATCATTCAAGTGCTTCCAACTGTCAGTCTTGTAGACTGAGCACTTGCAGCTTCATCCCACCCTCCCACCATTTCCATCAATTGAGCCGCTGACAGTTTCTCTTCACAGGCTGCTGAGTTGGCTGTGAAATTCTTGGATCAGTCACAGAGCATGGAGGTGACACGGACTGTGGCTCCTCAGCTGGTGGCCATGAAGAAATACAGCTTGGTGAGCAGTGGCTGCTGTCCCAGGGCTGCTCAAGGAGCAGTGACATGGGAAGGGAGAGCTCTGTCCCAGGGCAGGAGGTCAGGTCACATCCTGGGGTGATGGCTGGATGGGTGGCCTCATCTAGAGGTAGGCTGTGCAGAATCTTCAAGGAGGATGAAAGAGGGGAATTAATCAAGTCCTGGAAGAGTGTGAGAGAGCTAGGCCTTGGGAGAAGGCAGGAAGCAGAGGAGAGGTTTATCTTTTGGGAAGAGACTTTCTGTGGTGTCTGTGTGCTGCTCCAGCACCAGCTTCAGCCTGGGGCACAGGGAACCCGTGGGGTTTTGCCTCCCATGGGAGTGTCTCTGGCCCTGCAGGCAGCTGAGCTCTACCTGAACCTGGACCTCATCCGAGAAGCCATTGATGCCTTAATTGAGGGGGAGGAGTGGAGCAAAGCCAAGCACACAGCCAAGGAGTTCGACCCCAGGTATGCCCTGAGCTTTGCAAACTACACCCTTCCTGTTCCCCCTGCCACCCCCAGCTGCTCCCCTGTCCTGTCCTGTCCTGTCCTGGGTTTCCTGGATTCTCCCCACAGTGGCTTTCTTTCCCATGTTCAACAGGGTCCATTCTCCACCCTTCCCAAGCCATTTCACATTCTGGCACTTTCCTATTGCCACACATCCCACAGAAACTGTTTTCCCCTTTGGTTTCACCCCCATCCCTACCTCCCTTTCCCTTGCCATGACTCAGTGCATGCCCTTCCTTCTGAAGCCCTGTGATCCCTTGTTCTCCTCACATATTCTGCTGTGAAGAGCTGCTTGGACCCTTTCCTTCCCCGTCCATCTGTGCTCCAGCAGCCTGCTGGCAGGACACAGCACAGCTGCAAGAGTGCTGGTTCCAGAGCTGAGTCCAGCCCCTGCACTGCTGCAAGCCATGAGTCTTGCTGCCTTTTGGGGTTCTTTGTGCCCGCAGGTCAGAGGAGTACGTGGACCAGCGTTACAAGGAGTATTTAAAGAAACAAGGAAAGGTGGATTCGGTATGTGGGATGCCTGCAGGCAGGGCAGGGGTGTCAGGGCCTGTGCAGATCCTTTTGCCTGACTGTGGGTACGAGTGAGGAGTCTGTGTGTGCCTGTGAGCCATGGCTGCTGCACGCCAGAGCACAGAACCACAGAGGGGTTTGGCTGGGAAAGGACCTTAGAGCTCACCTCAAGCTCATCTCAGTGCACCTCCTGCCTTGGGCAGACACCTGGCACTAGAGTGGGTTGCTCCAAGCACACACTGCTAGCTCATGTCCAGTTTGGTGCCCACCAACACCCCCAAGTCCTTCTCCTCTGCACTGCCCTCCATTCTCCCCCCAGGCTGCCTCTGTGTTTGGGGCTGCTCTGACCCAGGTGCAGCTCCTGTCACTTGTTGACCTCACTTGGGCCAACCTCCTGAGCCTGAGCAGGTCCCTCTGGTGGCAGATGGGTCACACAGGCTCTGTGGGTTCATGCTGTGGAGGGGAAGAGACTCTGTGTCTGGGCAAAAAGGACATGGCTGACCTGGTGCTTGTGTGCATGTGAGCAGGGGGCCTGGCCTGCACAATGAATTCATGGCTGTTTCCATCCTCAGCTGGTGGGAATTGATGTCATGGCAGCTCTGGATATATACGCAAAGCAGGGGCAGTGGGAGAAGTGCCTGGAGGTGGCAGCCAAGCAGGTGAGTGCCCGTGGGAGCCCTCAGGGACACACCTGGGCTCCTGGAGCCTGCATGGGTGGGCAGCACTGCACCTGGGGTGCTCCACACCTCTGTCCCACCGTGGCCAGGGAGGCTGAGTGGGGAAGTGCTAGAACCTGGAAGCATATTGTGTTTGAATTTTGTGATTAATGGAGCACTGGAAGAAGCTAAATGAGTTGTTTGGGCTGGAAGTAATTGGTGCCATGGAAACAGGGATCTGTAGAAGAAAGCCTTCTTTCTCTGTGTTCTTGGGAGCAGTGGTGTCAGTCAGGATGAGGCATCCTAGTCAGGAAAGCAAATCTGACATTTTTTCAGTTTTACTGACCTGAAACTAACAAAATTACCTCAGCAGAGTAATAAAATGGAGAAAAGCAAAATGAAACTGTTTTACAGTGTTCTTTCAAGGGAGTAGCAGGAGAAGACAGCTCTCTATTATCAGGATGTACTTTGAGGGATGGTTATTGATTGGTGATTGGCTGTTAAACAGTTATTGGTTAAATGGTTGTTGGTCATGGAGGTAACCAAGGGCAAGCAGTTCTTTGGAGTGAGCTATCACAGGGACATCACAGCCTGTCACTCAGGCCAGCTGGAGCCTTGGAAAAGCTCTGGGAATGTCTGGGACTGTGGTTTATAACTTTGGTTCCAATAACCTACCTTTGGATTCTATAGAGTGGACTTGGTGTCTCTCAGACTTGGGCTCCTCTGTGATGCAGATGGTCTCTGTTGAATCAGTGTTCTTTGGGAGGCTTCCCTATTGATGCTCTACTCATCAGGAGCCAGAGAATAACTGCGCACTCCATTTAATGGGGAAGGCTCAGTTTTTTGTGTTGGGCACCACAAGGCCACACTGAGTCTGGGAAGATCTTGGTGTCTGCTCGTGCCTCCAAGAGAGCCTTGGCATGATCCTTTTCCATAGCCAGGGCAGAATATAATCACTGACTCAGCTGCTCTCCAGTGATTACACAGCAAGAATGGTACATCCATACCCACCATGAGCCTCATGCTGCTGCTTTCTGTGTCTCCTGCAGAGCTACCAGGTGCTGCACAAGTACGTGGCTCTGTATGCAACACACCTGATCTGTGAGGGCTGCTGGGACAGAGCCCTGCACCTGTACAGCCAGCACGGAGCCCCTGCCAACCCCCAGGTGAGGAGGGTGCCCAGCAGGGCTGTCCCTGTGCTGCAGGATCTGCTGCAGGGTCTGCTGCAGGGCCAGGCTCCCACCTGAGCTGGGATTGCCTCCAGTTCAGCATGCCCAGCCCTGCAGGGGTTCTTCAGAGGGCTGGAATATCCCAGCTTGTTCTCCATGGGAAGGAGCAGGGGAAGTTGAGTGTTTGTGTTTGTTTTGAGCACCGAGTTCAGAAGAGAAGGAGCCATTTGCTTCTCTGAGAGCATTGGCTGCAGGAAGCATCCCTGCATCCCTCCCTGTTTGCCTGCCTTGTCCCCAGCCCCCTTCCTGCAGCACTGCCCCTCTGCAGCCCTTTTCTTGGCCTGTGCTTGGCAGCAGGAGAGCTCTGCTGGCCCCTCACCTGTCTCCTTCCACACTTGTGTCCTTTTTGTGGCAGAATTTCAACATCTACAAGCGCCTGTTTGTGGAGATGGTGAACGCTCCTGGCAGGAACTGTGCCGAGGCGTACGCGGGCTGGGCTGAGCTGCGGGACGTGCTCCTGGCTCTGGTGAGTGTGCCCTGCCTCCCCTGCCTGCCCAGCCCCGTGGCAGAGGAGCCAGCCCCTCCACAGGTGACAGGGACGGTGTTTGTAGGGCACAAGCTAAGGGTAGAGAGCTGGCAGTGTGGACAGCAGGAAAACAGGATCCTGGCAAGTGGATGTGGCTGAGCTGGAGAAGGCAGAAAGGAGACCCTGTGCTCCAGGCCAGATCCTGGGAGTGGGTTTGGACCCTGCCCCTTGCTCCAGGCCAGATCCTGGGAGTGGTGTGGCCCCTGGCCCTTGCAGAGCTCCAGGTGTCACTGTGACATGGGAGCTGTCGTGACATCTCTTCTGATCCTACCCCAAAATCAGCAGCCTGCATGGGGAAAGCACAGAGCTGCTGAGCCTGGAAAATATGAATTCTCCCCATGGAGGCTGAGAGCCTTCTGCTCCTCATTCCTGTCCAGAACATCTCAGCCAGAGCCACAATTGCCTTATCTCTGTTTCTGTCCTTACTGCAAACATAAGCAAAATCAGAAAATCCTCCCTTTGTCCGTGCAGGCTCACCCCTGCTCGCAGTGCTGGCTGTTGTTGCAGTGCTGGTGACTGCCCCTGGCTCCCACAGCCTCCTTCCTGCAGCATGCCTCCAGAGTCCCAGAGGTGTCTGGATATTCCAGATCCTTCTCTCTGCTGACTTCCCCGTCTCATGTGCAGTAAGTGCCCTTGTGCTTTCCTGCCCTCAGTTCCTCTCATTTTCTCTTCTCAGTGTGAGAACCTGGCGAAGAGCAGCGAGGCAGAGCCTGCAGCCCAGGAGGAGTTTGAGAGGATGCTGCTTATCTGCCACTACTGCGCCGCCCGCGCCGCCGCGCAGGGCCTGCCACAGCTGGTGAGGCTGGGGCTGCTCTGCCAGGGCCTCACAGAGGGGAACCCATGGGTGTCTGCAGGTTTGGGCTGTTCATGGGTCACTATTGCCATAAACCACCAGGCACCTCCCAGAGAGGGGACCCATGGGTGTCTGCAGGTTATGGGTCACTATTGCCATAAATCACCAGGTCACCTCACAGAGCAGGGGAGCCCATGGGTGTCTGCAGGTTTGGGTCACTATTGCCATAAATCACCAGGCAGCTCCAGAGGGGGGGACCCATGGGCGTCTGCAGGTAGGGGTCACTGATTGCCCTAAATCCCAGGCCCTCCCAGAGAGGGACCCATGGGTGTCTGCAGGTTATGGGTCACTATTGCCATAAAGCACCAGGTCACCTCACAGAGCAGGGGAGCCCATGGGTGTCTGCAGGTTTGGGGCTGTTCATGGGTCACTGTTGCCACAGCTCACCTCCCAGAGGGGGAACCCATGGGTGTCTGCAGGTTATGGGTCACTATTGCCATAAAGCACCAGCTCACCTCCCAGAGGGGGAACCCATGGGTGTCTGCAGGTTTGGGTCACTATTGCCATAAATCACCAGGTCACCTCACAGAGCAGGGGAACCCATGGGTATCTGCAGGTTATGGGTCACTATTGCCATAAAGCACCAGCTCACCTCCTAGAGGGGAAACCCATGGGCACCTGCAGGTTTGGGGCTGTTCATGGGTCACTATTACCATAAGTCACCCATCATGGATGCATAGAATGGAACTGCAGTAACCTGGCACCCACCACGACAGGTGGAACTGTGGGTGGTGTTTTCTACTTACCATGGGTACCATCCCAGCCTCTGTGGCTGAGCTGTAAACCATGGCAGGAGCTCATCCTTGTGCTTGGTGTGACTTGTGAGAGCAGAGGTGCCAGTAGAAAATTAGGAATCACAAAAACTCTGATGTTCCCAAAAGAGGGATGGCTTCCTCTCTGCTCTCCTGGGCTCTGAGAGCTGCTGGGCTTCACAGGTGGGCTGCAGAGCAGATCCTCTGCCCAGGGCTGCAGCAGGCACTGGTGCTGTGTGCTGGGCCTTGGGGGGCTTTGGGAGCTCATGGGCCTCTCTGGGGGCATCACAAGGCCCTGTGATCTCTGTGTGCTGGGATTTGTTCTTGGCCTCCCTGCTGAAGTCCTGATCCCTGTGGGATTGTGGAATTGTTCTAGAGCTCTGGATGGATGTGGCACTAGAGTTGTGATGGAGAAGGCTGGGAAAAGGAAAAGAACCCCAGTGAAAGCCACAGGGAAGCCTCATGGCTGTGTGTGTGGATGCTGGGGGTCCAGAGACATCAGACAGCAAGAGCCAAGTCTGATGTCTTGGAGACCTGTACAGATCTCCACAGCTGTGCAGTGTTGGGCTGGGCAGCCTGTTTGGGACCATGAAGAAGGAGTGGCCTTGACAGTTCTTGTGTGACAATGGGTGTCTGGCAGCAGAAAAGTGAAATTACCCTTCAGTTCCTCACCCCTGCTCCAAAATTCTTACATAAATGCATACAAGAAAAAATGCATTGAGACTGTGGCTGGAATTGTTTTGTGGAGGGGCTGGAGAGTCTCCATTCCTCGAGATGGTCAGAACCTGAGCAGGCATGTTCCTGAACCAGGCCTGCAGCTGCCTCTGCTGTGACTGGGGCTGGGGGCAGCACTGGGAACTGCCAGCAATGTCAAGCCAGCTGTGCCTTCCAACCTGTTCTGTGACTCAGATGGGGGTGTTTGGGTGGAAAATAGCAAGGCTTCTAAAGCAGAGGAATTTCACCCTCAGGTGACAGTCCCATGTGGGCTGTAGTGAGGGAACTCAGGGTCAGGACTGAGGGGTTTGACCTTTTTTACCTGTGAGGCCTGTGTGGGTGCAGAGCCCTTGCTGTGAGTGTGGGGGATCTCCTGAGATCCCCTCCAGGCTGTTTTCTCTTTGCTGAGTTCTGTGTCTCTGTGCCCAGGACACCATGGCTGCCCAGCTGTCCATCTCCCTGCTGCGCCACACGGATCTGCTCCCTGCAGACAAGGCTTTCTACGAGGCTGGCATGGCTGCCAAGGTAAGGGCTGCTCCCTGCAGACAAGGCTTTCTACGAGGCTGGCATGGCTGCCAAGGTAAGGGCTGCTCCCTGCAGACAAGGCTCTCCATGAGGCTGGCATGGCTGCCAGGGTAGGAGCTGCCTCTGCACCAGGGAACAACACAGGACCCCTCAGCTTTACCTGCCCAAATCCTGGGCTCTCCCTGGAGGCTGCTCCTCAGGCAGCTGGCCAGAGCCCAGGCAGTGAGCAGATGGGACCTACAGGCCCAGGGCTGGACAGAGGCCATGCTGTGGCTCTGTCAGTGGGGATGTGAGGCTGCTCTGCATCACCCAGGTGTCTGACAGTGTGCCTGGCACCTGTGACACATGGCAGGGACAGCAGCATGTCCTCACTGCCTGCAGTGATAGAATCATGGAATGGTTTGGGTGGGAAGGGACCTTAAAGCTCTTCTTGTTCCATCCCCTGCCATGGGCAAGGACCTTCCATGATCCCAGGCTGCTCCAGGCCCCATCCAGCCTGGCCATAATGCCAGTCTGCACTCTGTGGAGATGGGCTGGGTGGGCACTGTGGCACAAACAGAGCCACATCCTTCCCAGCCCTGGCTCTGGGAGAAGAGCTGGCTGTGAGGATGTGTGCCAAGGTTGCATTTAAAGGGAGGTGGAAACCCAAAGCAGATAACATTTTACTGACCAATAAGTGACCCTGAGGGATGGGTACTGGGGGATGGACATTTAGGACAGCGTATGGGGCAAGGTTTGGGGGGCTGACCCCTGGCCTCTGGCTGATCACTCCACATCCTGGACTGAAGCTTCTAGATGGAGGGATGGGATGCTGACTGGTGGACAGAGAGCCAGGGTGGGGATTTGGGGATGATCTCTTCCAGGGAGAGGGATAACACAGGTAAAGGGAGGGGAGTACAGTCTGGGATAAACCATTTGGGAAAAATATTGGGATACAAAACAAAACTACTTCAAAGTACTACAAAAAACTACTTCAAGGATGAGCTGCCCACTCTCACCCAGGGCTCCTCTCCATACCAGGCAGTCAGCTGGGAGAACATGGCATTTGTGTTCCTGAACCGCTTCCTGGACCTGTCAGATGTGAGTATGCTCTGTGGGGCAGGCAGGGCTGGCTCTCTGAGGGGACAGTGCCATTGCCATTGCTGCCACAGGGCTACTGCAGACCCCAGGCTGGCCAAGGCTCACCTGAGGCTCCTGCAGGGCAGCACACTGGAGCTTGGAGAGATGGGGAGAGCCCCCAGACCCACCCAGCGTGTGCCTGGACCAGGGGGCACCCCCACACTGCCTGTGGGGGGCCCTGCCATGCCCTGTCCACATCACCTGGGCGTGCCAGTGCCACCGGGCACGTGGCAGCAAAGAGCACATTGGCAATCTAGGCCTGAAATCCTCATGGCTGCAGATGCCATTACAGCGTTCAGGGTGATCACTCAAGTTGTTCCAAGGGAAGAAAAGCTACCTGGGAGGTGGAGGCCATGGCCCAGTGCTTTGTCCCCTGTGATGCAGGACTCAGGAGTCCCCTCAGTCCCTTCTTGTGCAGCAGGCTGGCCACCAGAAACCCCAAATCCAAGGGGCTGACACCTCACTGTGCCCCACTCTGAGGTGCTGTCAGCAGCAGCTGGGGGAAAACAAAAGCACCCAATTACACCTTTCCCTTCTCCAAGGCCACCTGCACAGGGCAGAGCCTGAGACACTGCAGAGTGTGCTCATGGGGGGCAGGAGGGCCTGGGCACCAACGGGCAGTGCCATGCTGGCCGTGAGCTGTGCTGTGAGCGCTGCAGCTGGCACTGCCCACTGCTCTGCCCTTCTCTGCAGGCCATCGAGGAAGGGAACCTGGACTCCCTGGACCACTCTGATTTTCAGCAGACAGACATTCCCTTCGAGGTGCCCCTTCCAGCCCAGCAGCACGTGCCTGTGAGTGTCACCTGTCCCCTTCTGCAGTGCTGCACTGCAGGGCTCTGAACGGGGACTGGGGTAAAGCTGGGACTGCAGGGATGGAAACGGACCCAGAACTGGCCCCTGCTGCCTGTCCCTGCACTGAGAGCACACAGACAGACAGACAGACAGACAGACAAAAACACACCTGTGTGCACACCCACACCTGTGTACACACACAGACACACACACACAGACACACAGACACACACACACACACACACACAGGCACCTGCTGCCTGTCCCTCCACTGAGAGCACACATACACACACACAAAAACACACCTGTGTGCACACCCACACCTGTGTACACACACAGTCACACACGCAGACACACACACACACACACACACACACACACACACACACACACTCTCTTTATCTCTCTCTATCTCTCTCTCTCGTGCTCCCCAGGACACACACACATACCTGTACACACACACACACACACACACACCTGTATGCAAATACACACACACACACACACACACACACACACCTGTACACACACACACACACACACACACACTCTCTCTCTCTCTCTCTCTCTCGTGCTCCCCAGCACACACACACATGCCTGTACACAAACACACACACACTCACTCTCCCTCTCTCTCTCCCCAGCACACACACATCCCCCCACTCAAGCCCCGCCGTGCACCATGCAGTGTGTGCTGTGTGCACATCACGCATGCCCGTCCTGCTCTCCCCTGTGCTCCCGCTGCTGTGGGGCAGCCCTGGGGCAGCAGCAGCAGCAGCAGCCGCCCAGCTGAGCCCGGCACCGGCTGAGCCCGGCCCTGGCTTTGCCCGCAGGAGGAGCAGCGGGAGGAGGCGCGGGACTGGGTGCTGACGGTGTCCATGGACCAGCGGCTGCAGCAGGCGCTGCCCCAGGACGAGCGCGGCACCTACGAGGCCTCGCTGGTGGCAGCGGGGACAGGGGTGGCCTCCCTGCCCTGCCTGCTCACAGGTGAGCTCGGGGACAGCTCAGACAGGAGATGACACAGTGCAGGGAGTGGGAGCTGCAGGGTGGGCCTGGGCTGTGCTCCCAGAGCAGTGCAGGGACTGTGTGGCTGTGGGGAGCCAGCTCTGCTGCAGGAGATTGGGCATTTTTACTGTGGGGTGGGTGAGCACTGGAACAGGTTGCACAGAAGGTGTGAGATCGCCATCCTTGGAGACAGAAGCTGTCTGGACACAGCCCTGGGCTGTGTGGCCCTGCCTGGACAGGAGGTTGAACCATGCAGAGCCCAGAGCAGTTCGGAGCTCAGACACTCTGTGGTTCAGGGATGGCTCAGGCTGGCACAGCACAGCCAAGAATGGGCAGCACCTGGCCCTGCTCTCTAGTGCAAGACTAAAAAAGGACTAAAAAAGGGTCAGAGAAGGGGGAGCAGGAGAGGGTCACCAGGAACAGGACTGTGGCCTGAGAGTCAGAAGCTGGGTGCCATTGTTGGACCTACACACTTGGGTGTCATTGCCCAAGGGCAGTTCAGCCTTAATCTTCATTTGATCCCCCCACTTTGAACAGCCCTTCTCCATTTTGGTCTCCTAGAGAGCAAGGCAGCATTATTCCCCCTACACACTGTGCCGGGGGGCAGTGCACCAGGTGGGGGTATGCTTGCTGTGGGGCTCAGCTGGTTCTGAACGTGTCGCTTTGTGCCCAGGGTACCCAGTGCTGGGAAACAAGATTGAGTTGAGGCCAGGCCGAGAAGTGAAGAAGGATGCGTGGTACAAATTCGTGATGGCTGTCAAGGTGAGCCAGAGCCCCCAGGCAGGGACAGGCTGTGGGTGGGCTCAGCCCCTCGTGCTGGCAGTGCAGCACCCTTGGGGGAGTGATGGTGCCAGGGCATTCACTGCACTGGCAGCGCTGCTTGCTGGGCATCACCAGAGCCAGCCCTGCCTTCAGCAGGGGCACAGGGGTGCAGTCCCTTCCTGTGCCAAGGGCCGTCTCTCTCTGCAGACATCCCACAGCCCAGCAGGCCAGGATGTGATCGAGTTCCTCCGACGGTGGTGTGGGGGACTCCCAAGCACCAGCTTCTCCTTCCAGTGAGCAGGACTAGGGCAGCTTTCAGGCCTGTTCCTCAGCACCTTCCACATGCAATAAACGTGTTATCTGAGCCCTGCAGTGCTCCTGTTTGCCAGGGGATGCTGGGCCCAGAGCTGTAATCCCCGTGTCCGTGGGTGAGTGCCACACTGGGGCCACAGCTCTGCCACCATTCCTGTGCTTGGGCAGTGGCAGGCACAGGGACAGGCTCACAGAGCAGCTGCACTTCCCTTCCCTTGGCATGCCTTGTTCCCAACCAGCACTCACCTGGCAGAGCCACTTAGAACAGCCAGTGTAGAAAGGAAAAGTTTATTCAAGAAAACTAGAGACCTACACCAAAGGGATTCTTCCCCTTCTGTTCCCTGAGACATCTGAGCACAGGCACAGCCAGCTGCCATGCCTGCAGTGGCACCAGGACTGTCCACCGCCACCACTGCTGCCAGAAACCAAGAACCTGCAGCACACCAGGACGGGCCCAGCAGCTCGGGGCGAGGATGGGAGAGCAGCAGCACCTGCTGGCCTGCAGGGTCGGTGCCAGGGGGCTGGTGGAGCTGGGGGCAGGGGGCAGGGCACACCCCGAGCCCCCTGCAGGAGCTGTGACACCACCTTGGCCCCCACCTGGCTGGGTCACAGCGCTCCTGCAGCACCACCTGGGAGCAGAGGAGCAGTGTCAGTGCCAGGCTGTGCTGCAGGGCCCAGCATCACTGACCCCTCTGCCCATGGTCCTAGGAAAAGGTGTTCTGGGGGCTGCTGTGGGCGTGGGCCCACGTGGGGCACTCACCTCTCCAGCTACACTGCAGAGTCAGAAATTCCTGCCAGGAGCTGCTGCCTCTCGCGGAGTGGCTTCTCCATTGCTGTACTTGGCCTGGCCAGCTAGAGAGGAAAATAAAGACACAAAGAAGTTAGGGTGGCAAGGACACATGATGGGCAGTGTTCTCACAAACAAAGAACAGGCCTGGCTACCGGGGGATGAAGAAGAGGGTCCCTCTGCAACTCCCCATGAAGGGGTGCTGGTCTGGCACTGAGGCTGGCTACAAGAGGTTCCAAGTCAGCATCCCCCCTGCTCCAGCAGAACCCAGCACCTCACAAAGGCAGCGGTCACAGGGGAGACAGGGAGAGCTGTACCTGCTCTCTGCCATAGCCGTGTGCACAGGGCCCGATGCCCCGGAACACCAGAGCCACCAGGCAGCTCCTGCCCGAGAGCACGGCTTCCGCAGCTGCCAGCAGCAGGGAGAGGAACCAGAGCGCCAGGGCCGTGTCCTGTGGGACAGGGGGTCACAGACCGTGGGCACCGCACCAGGCTGGCTGAACACACTCAGCAGAGACTGTGCGGGCAGCAGGGGAAAGAAGGGGGAGAGGGAGAGTGAGAGAGAAAAGACGAGAGGCAGCAGGAAGGAGCTGCTGGGAGGAGCGGGGCTGCGCAGCGACTCACGTAGATGCGCGTGGTGTTGAAGGGACAGTCGTTGGTCGCGATGTTTTCACGGGCGTCCAGGGGCAGCGCGGAGCTGTCGCAGCCCCGCACCAGGTGCGTGCCCCGGCTGTGCACCGTGAGGGCGAAGGCGAGCGCCAGCCCCACGCTGCACGCCGTGGAGAGCAGGCAGTTGAGCAGCGAGACGCCCAGCAGGGTCCAGTGCTGCAGGCGGCAAGAATGCGAGCGGGATGGCAGGAGCTCGGCCAAGCGCTGGGGCCGCTGCCCCGAGGGGCACCCGGGACCTCCCGCCCCGGCCAGGAGGGCTCAGCCGCGCCCTCGGGTGAGGCTCTCGCACCTTTCGCATCCCTGCACCCCCGGTACCGCCAGCGCCCCTTGGCTCGGGCTCCGTGGGGACCCCCAGGCAGGCTGGGCCGGGGTCCGGGAGCCCCCAGCCCAGCGCCCGCCCTGCGAGCCCCCCGGGACCCCCGGCCCGGCCGCAGCCTCGGCCCCGAAGCCCCTCTGCCCGAGAACGGCGCTCCCGCCCGAGAAACGGCCGAGCGGGGCCAGGCGGCACCGAGCGCCGGCAGCCGAGGCGGAAGGAGCCGCGGGGCCAAGGTCCAGGGCAGCGGCTGCCGGCAGCGCCCAGGCCCCCCCACAGCCCCGCACTCACCAGGACCGCCCGGGACAGGTTGTGCGACACCAGGATGGCCACGATGCCCGCGGCGATGCTCTGCGGGGAGAGCTGCGCTCAGCGGGGCCGGCCCGGGCCCGCCGCCCCCCGCCCCGCCCCGGCCCGGCCCGCGGCGCTCACCAGCAGCCCCGAGCACACCGACACCACGTTGGCCGCCGCGTACTCGGGGGTGCCGGCGCGGCGGGCGCCCGCCACGTGCCGCAGCACCGAGCCGTGCACGATGGCGCCCAGCACGAGGCTGCCGTGGCCCAGCACGATGAGCCCCAGCCCGGTGCGCATGAGGCGCCGCGGCTCCGCCAGCGCTCCCGCCGCCCGCCGCCCCCCGGCCATGGCCGCCAGCGCCGCCGCCGCTCGCACCGCCCCGGGGCAGGCACGGGCGGCTCGGCCCGGCCCCCGGCCCGCCCCGCCCCGGCCCGCAAGAGGCGGCACTCGCGTCTGTACAAAACAGTTTATTAAAAATAGGAAATGATAGAAATGAGATGCAGGAGCCGCGGCTCGGCCCCGCCGCGGGCCAGGACGACACCGGAGCCCGGGGCCGCTGCAGCCCCGGGAGCCCCGGTAAGGGCCGGGGGCCGCGGCCGGGGCCAGCACACGCCGTGACCCCGGCGGTGCGAACAGTAAACAAAGTGCAGCCGGCGGCGGGAGCGAAGCGCCGGGCGGGGAGCGGGGACGAGCTCGGCCGCCCCCGGGCCCGTGGCGCGGCAATGGGGGGGAGTGACCGGGGGTGCAGGGCTTAGGGGCTCACCCCTGCTTACCTTTAAATTAAAAAAAAAAAAAAAAAAGAAAACAAAAAGGAAAGAAAAAACCCATTTCTGTGCTGTGCAAAAGACACTTTGTACAATTCAAACAGAACAAACTCCATGCACATGAGTGGGGCTGCAGAATGCCCCAAGCCAGGCCTCAGCTCCGCAGCACAACCTGGCAAATCCCAACAAAAACAGGGCTGGAAATAATACTGATGCGCAAAGTCCCCTTGAGGAGGCGGGCAGGGAGGACTGTCATGAGCCCAGCCACGGCACATGCAGGATGAGCTTCCAAGCACTGCAGCTGGGGCCTTGCGGCGCCCGACAGCGAGGGCAGACACACATGGTCGCAGGCAGCGAGGCCACGCTGGCTGCCCGGAGCCTCGGGGCTAAGATGACACAGTCACGGCCGTCAGGGCTCCGTTCCGAGTGTAGTAGAACTTGCTAAACGCCTCTTCAAGTAAACAGGTGAGTCTGCTCTGGTCAGCCTGGGCAGAACAAGGACAGTGAGGGGTCAGCCCCGTCCACTCAGAGCTGAGAGCATGGCTGGAGACCCCCGGGGCAGGGACCTGGCTTATTCCTCCTGCCCGAAAAGGGCACAAACCATTGAACTCTGAGGAAGGAACACAGGCCCACGGCCCTACCCGAGTCCCTGCTCACCTCGCTGATGAACCCAAGCTGGACCAGTTCAGCTGCCAGCTCCTGGATGTTGTCATCTGTAACACAAGGAAAGGAGTCAGTCCTTGCTCCAGCCTGCTGCTGGCCCAGTGCCCCTGGCAGGGGCAGAAGGTACTCACTGGGCTGAAGGTCACAGCTCAAGTGTCGATTCAACTTGTCTTCCAGTTTCAGCAGCAGTGTCAGCTGCAGGGCAAAGAAATTCTCATGAGGAATTGCGGTGCTGCAAGCTGCCATGGCAAGCCTAAAGCAGCCCTAGCAATGCCCCTTGGGATGGGAACCAGCCCTGCAGAGCCCCTCGGGGATCTGACAGAACAGCCACAGCCAGCTCCACCCTGAGCTGCAGCTGCCAGCCCCATGCAGGGCCTGCAGGCACAGGCCTGGCACAGGCTCTCTGGTGGCAGCTGCAGCCCTGCAGGGCTACCCCAGGCCCCAGCAGTGCATCAGAGCCACGAGCCCTGCACAGAGCAGCGACTCCCCCTGCCCAGCCACAGAAACCTACGTGGTGCTTCACGCCCTCCTCCACGGACTCGATGTTGCACTGCATCAGCACCACCTGCAACAGAGGCACAGAGCCCTCAGCAGCTGCCCCGCAGCCCTGCCTGGCCACGGCAGCGGGGCTGAGCCCCCCAGCCAGGCTGAGCCCTCACCTTGCGGGTCTCCACCTCGGCGGGCTCTGGAGTTGGGGTTTTCACCGACGGGGGAGCAATGGGAGATTTCACCACCACCTGCTGGGGCTGCTGGGGCCGGGGCATCCCAAAGGCCGTGAGGGGATAGATGCCATTCCTGCAAGGAAGGAGCAGCATCTCAGTTATACCTCTCCAGAACGTTTCCAGTCTCACACACGATGGAAGGTATCTTAAAAAATCCCTCTTACCTCACATCCTCCAGGAACTTGTCCAGCTCCAGCGCTGGAGATTGTGAGAAGCTGGAAAACAAAATGTCCTGAGATGAGAAATTGTCTCACAGTACCATCCACTGGGGTCAGCTGGGGTGCAGTTTCACATCCCCATGTGCTGGGCTGTGTCCACAGGCAGGATGGGCATGGACAGGCAGCTCTTCTCTTCCCTCCAGGACATAACCAGCTGTGTGAGCTGAGGTGAGGCAGCAGCTGTGGCAGAGCCAGCCCCACAGCCCCACACCTGTGCAGTGCAGTCATCTGGAGGGGGGCCCAGTGACACTGCCCCTGGTGAGCTGTTTCACAAATACCTGCCATGCCAGGTCCCTGGCTGCAGCAAACACTTGGGGCAGCCAAACCCGTGTCTCAGGGCTGCTCTGAGGCATTCCAGAGATGAGGTAAGGACTGCACAACTGCTGAAGCCTGACAGGATGTCCTCAAGAGCTTTATGGGCTGCACACCTGCCCCAGCTCCCAGACCACCCTCCAGCCCCAGCAGCTGGGATCATCCTTTCCTCTGACACAGCAGCAGGTTCCAACAAAAACTTCCAACTTTTCTCTAGCAGATTAGTCTGCATGGCAGTCTGATGAACCATCCAGAAATGATGCTGACATTTCAAGTGATTGCTGCTTTCTCTCCCTTGTCCAGCACCTCTGAGGTATGGCACCACCAAAAGGAAAGTTCCAGGCTGGCACCCCTGGACAGCCACGCCTCAGAGGCTGACATCCCGTGTGTGTGTGTGAGGAGCTCTCCTTACAGCTCTGGTCCTTCACTTGTGTCCTCCATGTATCAAGAACATTCCAAAGGGAATTTCACACCACATTTCCTAGCACCAGGACAACTGGAATGTCAGCTTTTGGAAGGGTCTCTGTGGCTCAGAGAGCTGTTCTTCCTTGTCACCTTACTCTTGTTCAGCAGCCTGGGCATCCCAGAACTCTGGGCTCCCTGGAAGCACCCTAGGCTTCCTGGGAACACAGTATTCACATCTTAGTCTAATCCCTTGACTGGCCAAGGCTTTGTTATCCAAAATGTACATCACTTTTTTGGATAGCAAAGCCTTGCTCCCTTAGGGGCCACCCCTCCAGTGCCAGCAGTGCTGTGTGGCACTGCCAGCTGCCTCTCCCTGTGCACAGTGTGAGTAAGGTGCTCCATTAGGAGAACACTGAGGAACCCTTTCTCTGAAGTGACAAAGTGACTCCATCTGACCAGTTTGTGATTGGTCAGAGCACTTTCCCAAACTGTTCAGCCACGTTTTGCTGGTGTCTGCTCCAACTACAGCGCATTGTACTACTACACTGTTCATTTAATCTGTCCATTTGGGGAACAATTCATCTCAGCTGCACAGAATCCACTCGCAGGGAACAGGTGCAAGGTCTCCTTCCACCCAGGAACAGCCCTGCCCAGAAGTGTGTGTGCCCACACAGGGACTGCTCCTTCCCCTCCAGCTCCCACTGGCACCCAGTCAGGGGGAAACACCAACTCTGAGGTGATGGGCAGCGCCCCAGTGCCCACACCAGGGCCCCAGCACTGCTCCCCTGGGCACACCGTGGGCACTCACATCATCTTGACTCCTTCCCTGTCCTCGTGGTTGATCTCTGCCAACACTGCGTTCATGTCAAGGTTTTTGGTCATTTCTTCTAAAGCATTTTCAGGAATCATATCTATTAAAAAGAAAAGGAGTAACTTGCAGCAATGCAGCTCCTCTCCAGCCTTAGAAAAGCAATGAAAAGCGCGGAGAGGCTCTCAGAGCAGGTGGGACACCACAGCCCTCCCAGCCCTGTGTCCGACAGGCAGGAACCCGCAGGGCAGCAGGGCATGGGGAGGGCGTTCCCAGGGTGCTAGCTCTCTGAGGAGCACTGCCAGCTCTGCAGAGCCCTGGCCACGTGTCTGGTACTCACGCTGGTGCCCGACGATGCAGTGAGCAGCCAGCAGCTTCAGCGAGGGCACCTCGAACAGCGCCGGGTGGAAGAGCAGCTCCCGCGCCGTGGGGCGCCGGCCCGGGTCCTGCTCCAGACACTTCTGGATGAACTCCTGCAGAGGAACCTGCGTGAGACCACGAGCAGCAGCAGCAGCAGCAGCAGCAGCAGCGCATGCAGAGCCCGAGGCCGCGCTCACCCGCTGCAGGGGATCCTCCAGCAGCTGGATGGCACTGTTGATGGCTTCCTGCGGCACGTAGGAGGACTCCCCGTTCCCCTGGATCTCCAGCACTGCCATCTGCAAACACAGGGCACAGCCTCAGCCTCCCCTGGCAGTGACAGACTGCAGGGCCCACAGGCTCCACCAGACCACTGCCAAGCATGAGATCAGCACAGCCAAGCTGCCTGGGGGAACTTAAGGTCACATTGGGAGAGACAGAGAGAATGGCTGCCTCATTACAACAGCTTGCTCCTGGTACCCGAGACTGCCAGGGAGCCCTGGGAGCTCTGCCAGCAACAACCTGGACAGCAAGTGTCTCCATTTTGAACCTCACAATCCATTGGCCTGTTACTCTGTTTGGCAATTCCATAATGAAGCACGACTGGATCACTGCCAGGACCTGACAGGGTCCCTTCTGGCGGTGTGAATAGCTCTGCATCGCACAACAAGAGCAAGCACACAACACATCAAGAGTGGGCTCCAGCCAACCACACAGACACTCATTCCCAGCTAGGAAAGGCTGGAAAATATTGCAGAGAGTGTCTCTGCATTCAGCTTCAGTTTTGTTTCCTACAAGTTGTGTCTTTCCACAGTTCTCTTCCTGCTTCACTAATGGAATGTGCAGCACAGGTTGAGGGTTTCTTGTGCTGGCTCTTTCTGACAATTCTTCTCAGAAAATACTCCTAACCACAGCTCCCATTACCTGGACTTGGACCTACTGACTGCAAGGACAGAGGAAGCACAAAGCTGCTATGACCAGGTGTGTCAGACTCACATTGACTGCAACCTCCCTCAGATGGCACAGGCTGGCCCAGACAGAGTGACAGACTGCAGCTGTCCCCTGCCCCAAACAGCCCAGGCACTGTCACACACATGGACATTACATAACAGTCTGCAGCAGGGACTATTCCCTCCAGCCAGGGAGTCTGACCTCAGGACTGGCCAAGACCCACTAATTCATTACCCTTTAGGAATTTGGGAAGAACTGCAAATCCCTGAGCCATTTCCTCCTTAGTGAGGCACTTGGGGGAGCCTCCATAGGGATCCCTCCAAGGCAAAGTGCACTTGGCTCTGAGAACAAAACACATTTGTCACTGAGCAAACCCACCCATGGCCACAGCCCTTGCAGAGTTCTCTCTCTCCTCAGATTCATCATCTCTGTCCCAAAGCCCGTGTCTGACACTCACCTCCAGTGCACACATCCCAAAGGAGTAGATGTCCACAGCAGTGGTGACATTGGCAACTTCTGTAACACAGAAACAATATTGTTATCAGTCAGCTCTGCACGCAGCAGCACCACCCTGCACCAGGCTGGGACAGTCCTGCAGCTTCTCCCTCCTCTGCTACCACAGAACAGAGGAGCTGAAGCACTTCAGCAGGCAAATGGCTCAGGACTGTTAATGTGGCATCTGTCAGGAGCCTGGAACTGAGAACAAGGTGCAGCTTGGAAGCATCAGCGAGGCCAAAAAATGCCCAGGCTTGCAGGCACAGCATACCTCCATACTCTGGGGCAAAGAAGTGCAGGTTCTTCTGCTCCTCACGACAGGTCTTCACGTGGTTGTTAATGGTGTCTGGCGCCACTAGAAGAGAACCAGGAATGCTTGGGATACAGAAACCACACCCCATCCCTGATGAGATCCCAGGGAACGCCTGCAGCTCCAGGCCCGTGGTACCCAAGGGGGCAGAGTGTGGCATTAAGGTACAGCCTTCATCTCTTGTCACCTGCCCCGACACAACACATCCCATCCCAACACTGTTTCCTTGGCAGCTTGGCACCACTCTCCAAGGGCAAACCTGGAGACCACAACTGCTGCTGCCAGCAGGACAAGGTGGGAACAACTCCCAGCACAAATGCCTGACTTCAAACAGATCCACAGCATTTGTCACCAGCAAGTCACTCATTCAGAGCAGCAGCCTGAGGTGCCACTGCAGCTGGTCACAGCTCAGGGAGGATGGACCTACCACACAACTCTTGCACGTTTCAGGAGGATGCTGGTGCCAAAGCACCTCCAGACAAGAATCAGGCCAAGCTGCTGAGGGAAGGGAGGTGACGACCCAGACAGCAGAACCTCCCAGCAGCTCCACAAACCACTCCCAGCTGTGGGGAGGAAATAACTTGCAGCCACAAGAACAGTGAGCAGGGCATAATTATGGACCCCCATGAAAGATAAGCCTTTGGGACAGCCACCTCTGCAGAGACTGCAAACAACTCTGAAACTAAGCAGCTGTCTGCCAGGGAGAAACACTGAGGAGAGCAGGGAGCACAGAGCCACCAGCCATTAGAAGCTCTGCTGTCACACTGGAATGTGCCCAGTGCCAGTCCCATGTCCCACCTGGTCACCCCCTGGACAATCACCATCAGAGATGAATTTTAGAAAAAGGTTCAGCCAAATCCAGTGTCTGAGCAGGACGGGTGGAAGGAAGAGGTGTGAAGCACAGCAGAGGGTAGGGCAAGCAACCTGTCCTTGACCAGCTGAACTCAATCTGGGCACTCAACAGGCACTCCTACAGGAACATGCTGTAGCTGGTCAGGCTTCTCAAACCCTCAGGAATGTGCAAAAGGAGGTGGCCAGGGTAAGTGGGCAGCCTGTGTGCCCCCTGGGTGCTAGCAGAGCCAGCCCAGGAGGCAATGGTGGCATTCCTTCCAGCCGTGCCCTTGGCAGGTTCAGCAGGGCTGCCTGGGCACCCGGCCCTGCTCTGGAACCCTCCATGCTGCAGAGGACACCTCCCTCCTGTGCAGTGTCCATCTCACAGCCCATCTCTGCCTCTATCCTGCACTCAGAGCTTCCCCTTGCAGGCAGCCAAGACCTCCTGTCCCACAGCCCTGCTCACCTCCTGCAGCACCCCCGGGCTATTTGGGCTCTTGAGAGCACACAGAGCAGATCTGGACTGCCCTCTCAGCCAAGGGCAGTGCCTGGCCAGCAGAAAGCAGGGGAAGCAGTGTCAGTGAAAGGATCAACAGCTGATCTCTCAGATTGTCCCGGGCTTGCTGTGCAACCCAGCAATGGGATTGTTCCACCAGGGACCTAAAAATTATCATCTGAGCCAAGACCACCCTCTGCACTGTGAGGGGGCGAGCACAGGGCCAGGAGAGCTGTGAGGCCACACGATCATCCATCCCCTGCACTCATCCCCAGCACTTCCACTCCTGCAAAAGGGCACAAGGCTGCACAAACCCACAGCGCTACAGTTTCCTTTCTCTGCACACAGCCATGACAAAAGCTCTTTTATTAGGGAGAGCAAGGCCTAGAAAATAAGGAACTAGGAAGTTATTTGGCCTAAAAAGAAGCATACAGCCATTAAACAAGGAGTCAAACAGGAAGAAGTGTCATATTTATGCTGATCACAGAGTAAAAGCTCCCTACAGCCCTCAGATCTGTATCAGGGACTGCAAACAGTATTTGCAAAATGTTTGCAACACTGAGTCACCAGAAGGAACAGGATTTTATTATTTCTGGCAGTTGAGTATTGTTAGCTGAGGGAGCAAGCAGATTCAGAGTATGAAAAGTTCACCACACACTGTTCCCAGTGCAGGTGAAGCTTACACACATTTGCACACATGCACTGACATGGCTTCCAGCAGGAAACCAACCTCTGCCAAAGCACTGCCCATGGCTCCCTCCAGAGAAAACACTGCTGGAGCAGCACCCGTGGCACTGGCAAGGGAGAGGCAATGTCACACAAAACTGGAGAAGGCAAAGAAATTAACACAGAATCAAAGTCATGGCATGGCTCTTGTGGGGAGAGACCTGCCCAGGTCACCCTGTCCAACACCCTGCTCCAGCAGGGACACCCAGAGCTGGCTGCCCAGCACCATGTCTGGGTGGGAAACTCCAGAATGGAGACTCCATCCCAGCCTTGGGCAACCTGCGCTTGTGCCACACCACCCTGAGAATGCCCAGCTCCAGAGGGACCACCTGGGCCCCAGCCTGTGCTCCTGTCCCTGCCTCACCTGCAGGTGATCCCCACCCTGGGGGGCTGCTGGGGGCTGTCCCCAGCCTGTCCCTGTCCCATCACAGGCTGCTCGGGGCTGTGCCTGTCCCCGATCTATGGGGGGCTGCACTGAGCACAGGGCCAGGACCATCCCCTCCCTCCTCTGGCAAAGTTCTGCCTAATGCAGCCCAGGGCATCATCAGCTACTGGCTCCCAGGGCCACGGCACACACTCCTGTCAGGGAGCCTCAGAGGGACAGGATCACACTGTGCCACGTTGCTCATGAAGCAGCAAGTAGTATTTTTACATTTAAAAGATTACTTAAGAGCTCTAAGCTGACGTGTCTGACCACATGCATTACATGGAAGCAGAAAGTAGAAGTAGGCAGAGCAGGAAAAACAAGAACAGATAAAAAAGAGCTGTGAGATTAGTACCTGTCAATCCTGGCTGCATGCAGGCTCTCAAACAGTGACTTAGAAGCTTATTGGCACTTTAGCTGGAAGAATTCATTATACAAACAACTTCATCCCTAACAAAGTGTGTTGGGAGATCTGCAATCTGCACCCAAAACCAAGTTCCACATTCTAGACCAGAAGAATGAAGGTTTCACTGACCATGCAAACAAACCCTGCTTGGGCTGCACCAATGCAATATTGCTATGAAGAAAATGTACATGTTCACATCACAGTGCAAGAATTGCATGCAATCAGAAAAACCAAGAACAGACACTCACTGAATGCTACAGACTGAGCTACTCTGGAGGAGCCATCTGCTCCCAGAGGACAGATGTGCACTGGAAAACAACCCGTCAGAAACACCACTGTGAGGATCATCTTCTGCTGTGAGCAGCTCTGCCTAACAGAAGCAGGGACTGAACCAATGTAAATGTACACTCTAAAATGCAATTGGGGCCCACAAGATGAAGAATTTCAAGTACAACTTTCCCAAATTTCCAACTCCTCATCTTTGAGAATCATTGTTCCATAACGTGCCAAGGGAGCTGGGGAGGTTTAACCCGCAGCACAGCTCAGCCTGGGAGCAGTGCCAGAGTGCCCACACACCTGTCCAGGCTGTGAGGGAGCTCTGGAGAGCACAGCCCAGCCTGGGAGCAGGTGCCAGAGTGCCCACAGAGCTGGGAGGGAGCTCTGGAGAGCACAGCTCAGCCTGGGAGCAGTGCCAGAGTGCCCACAGAGCTGGGAGGGAGCTCTGGAGAGCACAGCTCAGCCTGGGAGCAGGTGCCAGAGTGCCCACACACCTGTCCAGGCCGTGAGGGAGCTCTGGAGAGCACAGCCCAGCCTGGGAGCAGTGCCAGAGTGCCCACACACCTGTCCAGGCTGTGAGGGAGCTCTGGAGGGCACAGCTCAGCCTGGGAGCAGTGCCAGAGTGCCCACACACCTGTCCAGGCTGTGAGGGAGCTCTGGAGAGCACAGCCCAGCCTGCTTAGGCACAGCCAGCACCGCAGGCTGCCCCTGCCTGTGGGCGCCTCAGTGATCCTTTCACAATGGCACAAAGGAGCTCCCTGAACTGCTGAGGCTCACAAAGCCTTCAACCCAAGGGCCCTGGAAGGAACAGACACCTGCAACTGCTGTCTAATATGAGAATGGGTGAATGGGGACCTGGATGACTACAATTCACATCCCCACACCCACTGGGAGTGTCACATAAAAGCGGAGAAAAAACAGAGCTGAACAAAACTGAAGCAGCAATGCTTCAGTGCAACACAGAAATAACAATGACCTCAGAAAATGGATGTTCTACAACCTGGAGCACTAAACAGAGACATTTAAACCTTTTAAAATATCTTACTTAACTGAAAACAACAACCAGTCTAGGTGACCATAGTTTTCTGGTGTTTGCATGGATGAGGCCAGTCCCAGCAGCACACAGAGTACTCTGAGTTAGGGAAATAGGAACTAGGAGCAAGAGCTGGCTTTTAAACCTTCTACAAAACAAAATGAGTTTATTACTATCACAGCACACAAGGAGGAGAATCTTTGCCACAAGGCCACCAAGGTGACCAGTTCCTCCCACTAAAGTGGACATTAAAAATGCCACCAGCCTCCCCCAGACACTGAACACAGGGCCAGCAGGAGTGCTGGAGCCTCCAGCAGCACAGAACCCATGGATGGCACTCTCCATGGCTGCTGCTCCTGCTCTAACTCTGTGCTCACAGGAAAACCCAGGGCAACTCTCTGGAGCAGTTTCTGCCTCTCTGGTAACCACAGCAGCAGCCACAGCACTGCAGCATTGCATTGTACCAGCACCATCAAAATCAACCTCGTGCTGTTCGACCCAGCCTGTCCAACAGCTCCTCATGAACGAGCCAAATGAGAAGTGCCTTCACTTGGAGACAGGCTTTTACACCAAGAGTTTCATACACAACACAGACCCATGGCAGTCAAACCTCTAAAAGGAAATCCAGCCCCCTCAAAAAACTAGCCTAGATTCAACCTTGAACTTTCTGCTATATAAAAGTTCCACTCAAAACGACTTCCTTGCCCAATCTCTTTCCCAGCAGCACGTGTAGTCACAGAAAAATCTTATTATGAATTTCTGCCTTAGTTTTGCCAAGTTTCTAAGGAACCAAAAATGTTTGGCTTGATAGACAATGTGCTCAACTCACACATAAAACTGTACAGTTAGAAAAGCTAAACTACATCTATTCATGTTACATTTCCTAAATCAATGCTAACATACCATTTTTATGGCAGATTTTTTTAATGTCTGATGACTTAAATTATCCATTATTTTCCTTTTAAAACTACACCTGCCATAATTGAAAAAACAAAAAAGCCAGATCCAAGATATCCTACTAACCTCTTATTTCTGCATCTCCTCAGGTGTCTGTTAAGAATGTGGAAATCAGCATGGTATTTAAAGATCAGGCAACAAAATCCAAGGGAGTGAAGTGATGACTAAAATAAGATTAGTTATGAAAGCATGTCACTCACAGCCTCACCAGCTCAATGCTCAAGCAAAACAGGAGCCTTACACCCTAGATTCAGTGTTTTCAAACTCAAATCACTGCTCAAGATTCAGTGTTTTCAAACCCAAATCATTGCTCAAGATGCCCAGCTCTCATATCAACAGCACCTCCTGGTACAACGTGTTAGAACAAGTTCACAGTCCAAGAAAGCTCAGTGTTCCAAAGCCATCTGATGCTGTTCCAGCACAGGTGAGGCACCACAGCATCTCCTTGTGCCTGCAGAGTGCTTGTCCAGGCTTCTCCTGCCCTTCCAGAACCAGGGCCCTTGGTTCTGCTCACAGGGGTGCCTGATTCTGGAGGAGGGGCTGGCCAGCCCTCAGCCTTGCTGCCCTCAGGCCGGGCTCAGACTCAGCCCCAGGCCTCAGGCTCAGCCCCAGGCTCAGGCTCAGCCCCGGGCCTCGGGCCCAGCCCCGGGCCTCGGGCCCAGCCCCGGGCCTCGGGCCCAGCCCCGGGCCTCGGGCCCAGCCCCGGGCCCAGCCCCAGTCCGGTCCCCACTCTGTGGGCTCGTTCCTGGCCCAGTTCGCTGGCTGCTGCTCTGCCACCCTGCAGCCATCACCAATGACACCTGCCCTGCTCCTCAGGCCTCCAGCCCTGACCACATCCCCGTCCATCCCCTCAGCCACTCCAGACTCCAGCCCTGACCACATCCCCATGCCCTCAGCCACTCCAGATCCCAGGCTGAGTTTCCAGGAGCCTCTGCCCCGCTGGAAAGGGGCACAGCACATCCTCCTGCCAGCCTGGAAGGCACAGAGCCTGTCTGGTCAGGCCCTTGCCTTTTCCACCACTTCAGCTGATGGTTGGTAGGTTCCCAACTCAGTAGAAACAAACTCTAACCATCGAGAATAACCCTGATGGTAAAAAATAAAATAATTATTTTAAATGTAAACACGGTGTTCTATGCAACAGGGTTACAAACTGCAGCACTCGAATCCTTCTCTGGCTCCCACCAACCCAACTCCGTCCTCATATGCACACATCTCCCCAAAACCAGAGATCTGTCTGGGGAAACGGCAATAGCCAAGCTTACTTCAATCCAGGGACTCATTTGGGGCAGGAGGGATCTGGCCATCAGGAGCCAGACACATTCACTGAAACATTCATCTTAAACCAACACATCTAAGGAGTTCAAACTACAAGCAAGCAATCGGATAGCCAAGCACACAGTGGGGGCTAGTCCAGGGCTGGGCCCCAGCCAAGGGCAGCAGAGCAGCAGCAGGGAAGAGCCTGATGGACGTGGGAAGTTCAGCTGGGAAGAGCTCAGAACAAGGCATGGCTTGTTGACATGCAGGAGCTGGCATGCACGGGGCCCGTGGACTAGCACACGCTAAGAACACGGAGAGGGAGAAAACTAACAACCAGGAGACTTCACAAAGGGCAGTGCTCCCTCTCTGTAAGGCTCTGGCCAAGAGCACGAGGAACTGTTGGCATCCCAGCACACAACAGGAGCTCTCCAAGCAGGATGCACCTAAGCCAAACAGTTTTACACACAGCCTTATAGCAAGGGAACACTGTAAATACATCAGTGTGTATGTCTGTGTGTTACAAATATAGATACACACACATATATATATAAATATATATATACAGATACACACGGAGGTAAAATCATGTACATGACATAAGTGGAGTCACATCACAGGAGCGGAGAAGTTTGCTCACCATTAGCAAATATCCTATGAAAGACTGTTGTAACAGAGCAGCCCGTGAGCGGGAAGTAAAACGAGATAAAGTCAATGAGTTGGTGAACAGCAAAGCACTTACATCCATAGAGACAGCTGGGTCAGAGTCAGGGCACACAGGGACAGGACTGAGCACCGGGCCCTGCCTCAGCCACCCCTTCAAACAAATCTACCTAGGGAACATCAGGGCTTCTACCTGAGAACCAGGCTGGGCAGGGGACACAAGGCAGCTCTGACCAAGCAGATGATAATGGCTGACTGAGACCAAGAAGCCAGAAATTCTGTTCTTCTGTGAGTGTCCTACAGTCCCACCCACCCCACCCTGCAGCAGAGAATTCCCTTTCTCTAATCCCAGCAGCTTCTGGCCACCGATCTCAGCAGGAGAACCCACACTTTCACACCTGGCCACACGATAAACAGCAGAGCTAACACCCATAGAGTCCTGCCCCATGGCCTGGGATGGAGGGCAGACCCTGGGCAGACACAATTAAACAGACTGAGGCTCAGTCAGGGGTGGTGCAGCCAGGACAGACACACACAGCAGCAATGCCTGAGGCACAACCTGCACTGCACTCCCCGAGCCTCCTCTGCGCTCCATCGAGGTCTCACTCAGCAGAGGCTGACACATTGCCACGTCTCAGGAGCACC
This sequence comes from Zonotrichia leucophrys gambelii, assembly GCF_028769735.1. Classification (NCBI taxonomy): domain Eukaryota; kingdom Metazoa; phylum Chordata; class Aves; order Passeriformes; family Passerellidae; genus Zonotrichia; species Zonotrichia leucophrys. Next base: position 113,125,797 of record NC_088172.1, on the reverse strand, counting down.
AGAGGACACTGAGACCCCCAGCCCGAGGCCTCCCTTCTGCTGGGGCACTCCCAGAGCTGCCCAAAAGGGATTTAATTCAAACACATCACTTCTTTCCACCTGTGGATGGTTCTTAGGCTGCCAGCTGGAGTTCCAGGAACAGCTGCCAGCAAGGCCACCAGGAGCAGGCAGCAGCACCAGGCACCCTGTGTGAGTGTACACCCTGCTGTACACACTGTGTGTACACGCTGTCCTTCCCACACCGAGAGCAGCTGCAGCCCCAGAACAGCCCTGTCAGCAGCACAGACACCCACGGAGGCAGCACTGTGCTGCCCCTGGGCTCTGGAACAGTGCACAGGGCACAACTTGGGCTTATCACAGGGAATGCTTTCACCTGACCACAGCCCCACAGAGCAGGTGGGACAGTCCAGTCTCTCAGTGGCAAGGTTAAGAGCTGTAAGTGTCTTTCCTGTCCTCATCACAAGTTCTCTGAAGCTCTCCACTCACTTGAAACATTCTCCTTAAATCTATAACCTCTGCACTTTATGGAACTGGGGAATAAAACATGAGCAAATGAATGGATTATGGATGGCTTTTGCATTTAAGCATTATGCAAAACCTTTCCTCCTTCCCAGTCCCTTTTTCTCCCACAGCTGACCCCAGCACACAGATTCACAGGCTGAACAGAGAGCCAGTGCCCAGTGCAGCCAGGGCAGGTGCTCCTGCCTCTGAGGGAGCAGCAGGGAGCACAGGGCTGTTCCCACCCTGAACCAGTGTCACAGGGACACCACCAGGCATTTCCAGGGTGCTGCTGCTCCCTGGCACACCCAGCAGACAGCAGGATGTCCTGCAGTGCACCCAGCAGCTGCCCTAGCCTGGCTTCTGCCCCACATTCAGCAAGTATTCTCTTTGCCAAAGCCACAGGGAGAGGAGCTTGGGGAGCAGCATCCAGCACAGCACTGGGGACAGAGACAGCACCAAAGCACAGCTCACAGTGCACTGAATCCTTGTTCCCCATAAATCCACAGGAATTGCTGTCCTGCTGCTTTAAGTAGACACAGGGAAGTGCTCAGACACCAGCCAGCTGTACAGAACAAGGACAGGAGCAGCAAACATGGGCCTGGCATTGTTAGTGGCCCTGGAGCAGCTGCTGTTCCAGGCCCAGAACTCAAACCCAGCCCACGGAAATGCAGAGGCAGCAGGGCCAGGGAGAAAGGCTCCAGCTCCAGCACAACCAGCAGTCCTGGGGATGCAGCTTTGCCTTCTCTGGTTGGCACTGCAGGAACAGGAATACATCCTGCAACACTGCCAACTCCAATTCCAGCCTGCACTGGAGCCACAGCTTTCCCATCTGGGGGATTCCTCTTTTGACCACAAGCCCACTTGCAATCGTTTCCTTTTTTTATTTAGGAAAGGACCAGAATCTTTTAGATGAATTACTTGACTCCTGAATGTGAGGTGAGGCAGGCAGCCCACAGTTGTGCAGGAACAGCTGCACACGAGCACTGCAGCTGCAGCCACACTGCAGCACATCCTGCAGCTGGAACAGCACGGCCACCCACCTCTCCTGGCATGAGCACACACACGTCCCTGTGCTGCACCTGACAGCAGCAAAGCTGTGTGGAACTGAGGGGAGCCACCATTCTCCCACAGCTGAAGAGCCTGGGAGCAGCAGCCCTGGAGCTGCACACTCTGGGAATGGCAGGGCTGAGGAGCTGCACCATCTCCCTGGGGTGAAAGCAATGCCAGCTCCATGGGTTTGCTTTTACAGACAGCACTGGCTGCCCTGCAGAAACATGGCAGCTGCATGGTACCTTGAAACTAAACTGAAAAAGGGCATTTCTGGAGTACTCAAGTTTTCCCATCAGTCTGAACTGAATGCCAGGGAGTTTGCCAGCATACAGGTACTGGATGTGCTCACTCTTGGAAATCTGTCCCACTTGGACAAAGTCAGGAAAACACAATACAGTCTGTGTGATGACATGGTGACATGAGCTTGTGTGAAGAGCAAGTCCCCAGGTTTACAGGCAGCCAGGAGCAGTAAAGTGGCTCCTTCTGCCACAATCCTGTCTCCCTGGTACAAGCACAAACCTGCTACCCCAGTCCTGGGACAACACAACAACACGGGAGTTCTTTGATGGGAAGAAAAGCCACAGGTCTGCAGCTGATGGAGAGGCTATTTCTGGATGACAGGAGATGCAGAGCATCCTCCCTGTACGCTCCACATCAAAGCAGAACTCACACAGACAATAAACAGCTCCAGGAAAGCAGAAACCTATTCCCAGACTGAGAATACTTGCCGAAGTTGAACAACAGGTAGCAAAGCTGTCCCTTGAAAGGTCGTGTCAAGGTGTGAAATAATGCATCCTGACTGCAGACAGATCTTTAGAGACACGGGAACAGCAGGAAAAACCAGAGCATGCCAGGATGCTCTGCACTGCCAGGAGCATCACTGCTCACTCATGAAATAAACCATTCTGGCACAGGGTGGCTGCTCCAGCAGGGCACGTGGGTGCCAAGCAGGCTGAGGGCAGCTCAGCAGCCTGAGGCAGCTCCATTGTCCCATGGGATAATGGCATGCTGGATAAGCCACTGGATGCTGCCAGTCTGTGCACTTTATTATAAACATGGGCTGCTACCAGCAGCACTCTTGTGGCTGCACGAACACAGCTCCCAAAGCTCCACAGGGCTGGGAGAAGAACTCTGTGCATCAACATGAAAACCTGCAGAGCAGATGAACCCACAGATTATGTGCTTACAAAACCTCCAGGTTTCAGCATCATTTCCTGTGCCATCCCCTTGAGACAAAAAGCTAAAGAAGAGGCTAGAGAAGAGTCCCTCCTGCACTGACAGGGGTCCAATCACCAGCGAATCCTGCTCCCAGTGTCTGGCACAGCTGATGTGGAGGTGGAGAAGCACCTGCACACACACGCCTCTGGTGCCAGGGAGCCTGGGAAGGAGCAGTGCCTCTCTCTGTGTGGGCAGTCTCTGGCAAGGCAGGGGCACCCCAGCAAGCATTACCTGACCCGATTTTGATCAGCCCGTTGTGCTGGATGAAGATGGTGTCACAGGTCAGGTTGCCATGGATGATGGGAGGATCACAGGAGTGGAGGTAGCTGCAGATGCAGAACAGAGCACTGGTCAAGGCCTTGAACCCCTCCCTTCACACCCTCCCACGTCAAGAAACATCAGAAGAGCAAAGGGCACATGCCAGGGATTTACAGCAGCTGGGAGATACAATTCCATGAGTGTATATCAGCCTCTGGCTGAGAACCAAACAGGGATTGCCTCTAATGAATCTCCAGAACATGGCAGAGGGGAAGAGAAAGATTTCTCCCATCAGTTCCCAAGAAACTCAGGGTACCAGAGGTAAAGACACGATTTCATCCAACCCAGTACTGCTGAGTGCATTCTAAAAGGGTTCCAATTTTATTTTTATACCAAAAATAGTCTGTCCCTACTCAAAGGGGCACTTAGTGCTATACACACACAACTGGGCACGTTTGTCAGCAGGCACAAATAAAGCTTTTCAGTGCTGGGTTCCAGGTACACTCTGGTTTTGCATCTCACTCTGCTGGGGTTTATGTTAGCAGCTAGCACAAATGAGGACAGTCAGCTCCCAGAGGCTTATTAGAACCCAAGCTATTCACCAATAGCTGTAACTTAGCCAAGAGGCACCAGAGTTTCCTCTATGGAGTGCAAGCCACGCTCTGTCATCCAGGCTGTTGTTTTTCTAAGGTTCTAATTAGATTCTCACCAACTCTAGCCCAGGTGGAAAAGTTTTTAAAACGCACACCACATTCTACCCAGCTGTACTGCACAAAGATGGCTGCAGAAGGGCTGCACCATCAAGAAATGTGCACACATATCTCACAACACCAAGCCTCAACAGCTATGAATCCACTGCCTGTACCAGGCCTGCAGCCTGCCAACACCGTGGAAGTTTTCCTAAGCCCCCTCACGTGGAACTTGAATTCCCTGTCGTCTCTGCAACATCCTCCTAACCAAGGAGACACACAGGTTATAAAGCTGGATACTCTGGAGACCTCACTAATACTTAACTGCCACATCAGTCCCAATGGCTGGGACCTCAAGGTCAGCGCCCCACGTACCTGAGAGCAGAGAGGATCTGGGTACACCACCGCTTCCATGCCTGCAGGTACAAGAGGAAAAGGAGAAAGTCATCCACAAGGAGCTAAGCTGTAGTTCTGTGATTCACAGCCCACTCGCAGGAAGCAATACCTGCCCCAGCTTTTACTCAGTGCAGGTGTAAGGAATCAGGACTCCCATGGGTCCAGGAACACACCTGGGCTCCAGTCTCCTGTGTACAGACACCTTCCCCCCTCCCTGTGAGGCCCCTGGACCGGGCCATGCCAGTCACACCTGAACCGGGCCATGCCTGTCACACCCGGACGGGGCCACGCCCGCCACACCCGGACAGGGCCACGCCCACCACAGCACACCTGAGGCGCCGCAGAGCTGCTGGCAGTACAGCACCCAGCACGGAGCTGCTGTCCCACAGAACCTGCAGCTGACCTCAGCCACAGGGACACAGGGCAGCTGCAGCAAGGTGTTATCACCAGCTCTCTCTGGGATCCTCTGCTGAAAGGGCTTTCCAGGGGCTGATGGCTCTAAAGAGTTATGGTCACACAGAAAACAAGAGTTACCTTTTCATTCATGGTTTTGTGGTTTTTCTTTGTCTTCTTCAGGAACTGTTTCAAGCTCCCTGAAGACATGTACTCAGTGATGAAGATCACCTGTGGGGCAGCAGGACACGTTACCCTCCACCTTGTTAATTACCCAACAATGAGAACCCAACAGCCTGATGGCTGCACTCACCCTGGCCTTGTTCTCTTTGACATCAGCCCAGTATTTGTGGAACTTCACAATGTTGAGATGATCCAGCTGAATCAAGTTGTCAAACACTGCTTTAACTTTTTCCTTAACATCAGAAAGACAAAAACATGTCATATCAGAGACTACACCAAATATCCTTCTCTCTTCTTGGCTCTTGGTCCCCTCAAACACTAACATAGATGTAAAGCCCCTGTGCTAAGAACAGGCAGGATCCATTTCCTTCTGCACTGCATCTCACAGAGTGTGGTTTGAGGGCCAAGTCTAACTGAACACAAGGGCTCATGGAAATAGCCCAACAGTCTTCCAGGACATTTCCTATACAGGCCAGGCTTGAGCCACATTTGCTACATTGGACAGCACAGCCTTCCAAACCCAGGCAATAATCAACACAAAAAGCATCCATAATCCCACCGCAGGGCAGGGCGTGCTCCTCACATCCTGTTGGGAGACACATCAACTCACTTCCTGAAGCTTGAAGTTCTTCCTCTCAGAGAACTGCACTTCATTCCACACAACCTCCACGCCCTCCTCGGTGTCCATGGCCAGGTAGGCGCTGTCGATGCCCGGGACATTGCGCTGGTTCACCTGCAGGGAAGGCGGAGACACCTGTGAGCCACACCTGACCACTGCCATGCAGCACCACTGGAAAACCATCAACTCTGCTCATTAACTTTAATTAACGAGGATTCCAGGACAGGATCTGCACATGGAGCAGGGCATATCCCCAACATGAGTCGCTGCAGAGCATGTGAGCAGCCAGTCCTGAGCACACTGGTGGGGAAACCTCGTGTGCACAAACGCTGTGCTGCAGCAAAGCTGCCTTCCACCAACAATATATTAGATTCTCATGGTTCAGGACACCTGCAGCTCATTCCAGCACAAAAAAACCACTCCAACAATACAAGAGGGATACAGAAATGTCTCAGTAACTCAGATACAACTTTGTGAAGGAATCCTCTGAAAGGTGATGACACCTGAAACTCAACCAAAGCAGAGAGGAACAAGGGGAAAGCTGAAGCTTCAGAGGTGGGAACCAATGACACAAGGGAAACCACGAGAGTAATTTCTTTAGTTAATAATTGTAAACATTGACCCAGCACAAGTACATCCACACTGAACATTAAAGACACAGATGAGCACTCAGAAAGCAGCAAGGTAAGGGGAGGGGTTGAGAGTTTGGAGCCCAGCACAGGGATGGCAAGGGCTGTGGGAGGACATAAGGCTGAAAGAGCTGCAGAGATCAGGGGTGAACCCTGCTCCCAGCAGCAAAGCTTTCTATAACATTGTTCTTCAGATATGCAGCAGCGTTCCAGATGAACATGGTCTCTTCGATCCAGCATCCATGGCATTTACTGCAATGCCTTTGCAGGCAGCTTCACAGGCACACAGCAGCCACAGCGGATATCCCACTGCACGGGATTCAAAGCGATCCCCAAGGATCGCTGCAGTCAGGCTCTGTCCTGCACAGGACAGCCCCAGGAATGCCCCCTGTGTCTAAGGCACTGTCCCAGCACCCCTGAACCCAGGCAGGGCTGGTGCTCATCACCAGGCCTGGCAGCTTCCAGCTGACCCGGCTTCCACAGATCTGCCTGGCAAATCCAGACTCATCTTTATCACCTCCACACACTTCAGAGCTCCTCCTTCTCATATTGTGTCACCTTCTCTTCCCTCACTGAGGACCCCATCAGCATCCCATTGCTGGAAACTTCTCACCTTATACAAGGGCTCCCTCAAAAAACCCCTCTCCCTCGGCAGCCACTTTCACCTGACCAAATTCACCCAATTCCATCATTCCAGCTGAGTTACTCCATTCCATCCTGCTCCCTCCATAGCCTGAGCACACACAGGGACAGCCCACCAACACAGGTGGGGTTCTTTATGACCTCCCAAGGGACTCTGAACAGGCCCAATGACATTTAACGCTCTGGCACTGCAGGTGACACTGCAGGGACAAAGGGTGCCAGGCACAGCAAAATCAGAGTGATACAGAGTTCTCTGGCAGGAAACTCAGCAGTAAAGGAGAATGACACAAGCTGCAAGGTGTGGCACGGGCAGGAATAGGGGTACAGGCCACAATTACACCGGGAGAGCTGAGTACAGAGGACAGCTATGGAAAATCAGCACAGGAGGTGACAGCCCAGCATGAACCACCCCACCTCCTTCCACCTGAGCTGCCTACACAACTGAGGGGTGAAAGGACTGAGGTTTGGTTTAGGAAGGCGTTCATATTGATCCTAAAATCTTGATTTTTTAAATGTATATATGTGTATATAAACACACTGATACCAACAGGCCAGGCCTGTTATGTTTCACCATTAAAGAAAGCTGAAGGAATAAAAGTAATTAAGGATAGAAGATTTATTCCTTCAAATTTTAGAATAACAAATATCTTGGGGATGACAACTGCGTAAGATCACCCAGCGCAATTACTAAAGCTGAATGGCAAAAGGCTTTAGCTTCAGGGAAGGTTAAAGAAGCCCAAGGCAGCAGAAATGTCTCAATAACACAGATACAACTTTGTGAAGGAATCCTCTGAAAGGTGATGACACCTGAAACTCCATAAAAGCAGAGAGGAACAAGGGGAAAGCTGAGGTGTGTGAGCAGTGCAAGGACAAGGTGACAGCACTGACACCCAGGGCATCTCTTTGGATTCTCCCTCTTCATCCCACCTGCTGCCTGCTCACAGCAACACCTAAATAAGTGATGGAGTCCAACAGCTAAAGGCCCTCTGCTCAAAGGCATCCAGCTTTACTGCATTGAGTAAATCCTCAGGCACCAGCAACTGCTGAAATTCTGCCCCAGTGATGCAGCTGGGGCCGTGGACCTGCCACATCTCCCACTTGTGGCCCAGCTGCCCAAACGTGAATGATTTCCATGACTCATAGGCAATATCCCAGAGCTCCAGATATGACTCAGGACACCAAACCCAGCTGACATCACCCATGGCAATTCTGTTCCTCAGGAGATTCAACAGCCTGGGGAGAAGAGCAAAAGGGGAAAATGCAGGCAGACAGCTGAAAGGCAACAGCAGACTCCTGCTGCCTGCCAAATCCCTTCTGCACATCCCCTCCCGTGCTCGGCAAGGCAGAATCCTGAGCCCTCGTGAAAGCACTGGGATAATTTATCACTCTGGTGTTTGTCCCAGAGCAGGCAGCTCCTACACCCTGAGGGAGGAAGTGATCTGAGCCCTGCTTAGCCCAATTTCTGCAGCACAGCACTGCAGAAGAGCAGACACAGCTCTGAGTCCACGTAAGCAAAAGGCAAGGAAACTCAGCGAGAATATTAAATACTTAAAGGAGTATGGGTGAAGTGGCACAATAGCTCCAAGGGGGAAAAAGCCTGGAAGTTAAATTTCCCTTTGGAAAGTTATTCCATTGTCCAATGCATATTTTTTCTATAGCTCTCAAACATCTGTGTATCTGTTGCTGAAAGAGCACAGACCTTTGGAGAGACATTCTGCAGTTCACATGATCTGTCCATTAAAAAAACCAGCCTAAATCACAAGTCACAGTGATGATTTACAATCTAGGGATAAAAGGTATAAAAACTGGGGAGAAGATCACAATAACTAGGGTGTCAGTACAGAATGGACTTGCACATTGAAAAAGAGCTGGGGAGAGGCAGCACACCAGGCTCCACTCTCACAAGAAGCCCCAGACCTGGTTCAGAGCAGCATGAATGTGTTACCCAGTTTAAGCCAGAAAAAGGTGAAAGCTCTGTCCAACCACCTGGGAAATGGCTGGGACTAGAGATTACAGACCCCCAGAGCCAGCAGCTGGGCCATGAGCCGCTCAGCTTCTCTGTGACCTGTGGGGAAACTAAAAGCAGCAGATTTACCAACAGAAATTGAACAAAAAGGGCTCTCTAGCATCTGAGGCTAATCCAGAATGTAACACAATAAAGAATGTCAGGTCCACTGCAGGCAAAGGCAAAAGAAATCCAACAAAGCAAAGAAACAGCTCTACTTCATGTTTTAATTAAACTGACACGTTGGCCTTGGCAATTACAGTAGTGAAAAGCTGAAAGGCTTTAATTCAACAAGAAAATGAAAATAACCAGTGTAATTGAACAGCAGCAAGGAAAGGATGGTATTGATTATTACCTTGGACACCCTGCACGGAGCCCTCCCGCCAGCCAGGGCTGCAGCTGCTCTACAGGAAAGGGACAGGTTTGGAACCCCTGCACGGTGTCACTGCTGTCTTATACATCACAACACTTCTATTACCATTATGGTGCAAGGATTTCATATCCTCAGTTTCATACCTCCTCTAGGACTGACTGTTCTTGGTCCGTGCAGCAGCCATCTGACTTCTCTTCCCACCAATCCACTCTTTTATACCACTAGCTCTTATTTGCTACAGGTGCTGCCTGTTACCATCCTAATCTTTTGCAATAGGGTCCAGTTGCAACTCATTGGGGGATAATTACATTCTACATTACCTTCATTTACCCACATTGTGTCCCCCTACATGTCACACGACCGTTCTGCAGGCTGTCACCCAGTGGCCATCCAGCCTCTCCAAAAGCACTCTGACAGTTCTGGCTTACACCTCACTGCAGGACAGACCTAACCACAAACTCCCACCAGGAAACTCCCCAGGCAGCACATCAGCAGTTTACAAAAGCACAGAACTATGCCAGGAGTCAAGATACTCGGAATAGAAACAGCCCTCCTCTGGATACAGCCACTGAGATTGGAAAAGCAGCCTCAGATCATCGAGTCCAGGCACTCCCCCAGCACTGCCAAGGCCACCACTAACCCATCCTGCACAGTGCCAGGGCATCCACACTGCTTTTAAATCCCTGCAGGGATGGGGAACTCTGCTTTTAAATCCCTGCAGGGATGGGGACTGCACCCTGCCCTGCTCAGCCTGGGCCAAGGCTGGACATGGCTTAAAGGAAGGAGTTTTCCTTAACAGCCACCCTGAGCCTGCCCTGGCCCAGCCTGAGGCCATTTCCCCTTGTCCTGTCCCTGTTCCCTGGCTGTCCCCTCCTGTCAGGGACTTGTGCAGAGCCACAAGGTCCCCCCTGAGCCTCCTTTTCTCCAGGCTGAGCCCCTTCCCAGCTCCCTCAGCCTCTCCTGGGGCTCCATTCCCTCCCCAGCTCCCTCAGCCCCTCCTGGGGCTCCATTCCCTTCCCAGCTCCCTCAGCCTCTCCTGGGGCTCCATTCCCTCCCCAGCTCTGTTCTCTTCTCTGGACGTGCTCCAGCCCCTCAGTGTTCCCTGCTCTGGGCACTCTCCAGCCCCATTCCCTGCTCTGGACACTCTCCAGCCCCATTCCCTCCTCTGGGCACTCTCCAGCCCCATTCCCTGCTCTGGGCACTCTCCAGCCCCATTCCCTGCTCTGGGCACTCTCCAGCCCCATTCCCTGCTCTGGGCACTCTCCAGCCCCTCAATATCTCTCTTGCTGGGAGAGGCCCAGAATCTGAGGTGCAGCCCCATCAGTGCCAAGTATCCCAGAGGGAAAGAAGCATCATTCCACCTATTTAATGGATACCAGAAATTAATACAAACTGCAAGACCAAAGGGAGGAGTGCTCAGTTTCACTCGGTGCTTCACAACAAACAAGGAATCCAATGGAGTCCAAGAGCTCAGCCACACTGAGCTGGTCTGTGACAAGAGGAAGAGGCAATGATTCCTCATCCCTAACTCCCAAGGGGAAACAGAAACAGCAAAATAAACAAGGGAGTGTGGAAGAAACCCCAATATCTGTGAATAAGCCCATTCAGACAGTTCATCAGGAAGGTTCTGTAACTGCACTGGGAAAGAGTGCCAGCAGTGTGACACTCCAAGGAGAGAGGGAAAACCAGACAGGACAAACCCCCAGTCTGCTGTAGCCCATCCTGTTCTTCTGTGACACTTTCATTGGCAGAGAGACCTTCAAATCACTGCAGGTAACTCTGAACAGCATCAGCCATGCAGGAGGGGCTGAAAGATCAGTACTCTGAACAGAAAATGCCATAAAAATTGGTATGCTGTGGAAGCACCAGTCTTGGAAACAATCCCTGAAAAGCTATTATTTCATGTTTTCTGATAATACTGGAGAAAGCAGGCAATGAGGGGAGCAAACATCATATTTTAAACAGGACCATGACCACCTGATCTTGACACGCATCTCTAAATGGCAAAGCTGACTGCCATAAGGTGTCAGAAGTAAAAACGGCTGCAAGGTGAGATTATCAGTAATTCTGAAATGGAATAATTGTATTTGGGTACACTGTTCATGGGATGTTTGAGGGAACTTCCAAAAGTACACAACAAGAACAATCAAGACAAGTGTCAAGCCAAGCCCTCAGCCTTGTCACCATCACCTGTACTGTCCTTATGTTAAACTATTTTTCAAACCATTGTCTGTGCCAATGTGCTTCTCAATGTCTGTGCGTGTGCACAGGCAAGCACACATCTGCAAGCAACCTTCACACCACATGAGCCAGAGCTGGGACAACAGCTCTCGGGGTTGGGTTCTGCAGAGAAAGAGGGCCTGGGAGGGAGATACCACACACCTGAGCTGGGATTTCTCCTCAGCACCGGTCAAGAGAAACAGGGGGCAGCTGTCCTGCCATCCATGTCACCATGGGACGCCTGAAGATCCCCACGCTTTCAGGCTACCCCAGGTCTGGCTGTGCCTCTGTCCATCAGGATTTGCCAGGCCCTTCCTGCCGGCAGGACCTGCAGCCAGAGCCCCACACAGCCTCTCTGCTCCCTTGTTTATTTTGCTGTTTATTGTTATTCTGCTCCCTGTGCTGGCCCAGCAGGCAGGAAGCCTCTCCCCAGGCAGCCCAAGCTCCCCCAGAGCTGTGGCAGCTGGCACGACACCACGATGGCTGCCTGGGCACCCAGCACAGAGGGCTGGCCAGGGCAGGCTTGGCGCTGCTGCAGATCAGGGATGTCAGGGCAGCTGTCAGGACACCATGGGATGTGTCCTTCCCAACACACAGGGCTGGCCAGGGCAGGCTTTGGCGCTGCTGCAGATCAGGGATCTCAGGGCAGCTGTCAGGACACCGTGGGATGTGTCCTTCCCAACACACAGGGCTGGCCAGGGCAGGCTTGGCGCTGCTGCAGATCAGGGATGTCAGGGCAGCTGTCAGGACACCATGGGATGTGTCCTTCCCAACACACAGGGCTGGCCAGGGCAGGCTTGGCGCTGCTGCAGATCAGGGATCCCAGGGCAGCTGTCAGGACACCATGGGATGTGTCCTTCCCAGCACACAGGGCTGGCCAGGGCAGGCTTTGGCGCTGCTGCAGATCAGGGATGTCAGGGCAGCTGTCAGGACACCATGGGACGTGTCCTTCCCAACACACAGGGCTGGCCAGGGCAGGCTTTGGCGCTGCTGCAGACCAGGGCATTTTTGGAACAGCTCTGTGAGGAAGGCAGAGGGAGCTCCGTGGCTCAGCCCAGCCCCAGGAGCAGCCAGCCCTGCTCCAGGCATGCTGCAAGGATGAGTGCCAGCTGTCCGTCACAGCCTGTGAGCACCGACACAACGGGGCTGTGACAAATGCTCTGCACCCTCAGCTGCCCCTCAGCCATTTCTGGCACTTCCCATTTCTGTCAGGAAGCCCCACATGAGCCAATAAAAATGTTAAAAGGCTTCACAAACTCCCTTCTTCTTAATACCTTCCCTGTGGGCAAGGAATGCTGTAAAAACTACAGCATGGCATTCGTTTTCTGCACCAACTGGAAAAAGAACAGAGCCATTGTCAAAGCCTGTCAGGGAGCTGGCAGCCCTGTAAGTGCCAGCCTGCTTGGAGGACTGGTGCTTATCTTTTACTGCCTCAGCAAGTTTCTTTCCAGTCACAACAAAGGCTGAGAAAATCAGGCTCCAGCATCCCACAATCCAAACACTCAGTCTATTAGCATTTTTTCTCCAAGAATCCTGCACTCTGTCCTCTTGAAGAAATCCAGAGGTACAAAAGTCACCAACTGCCTTCAAATGAAAAATTATTCATGCAACTGAGACTCCCCCTAGAAGTGAGAAGACAACAAAGAGATAAAGATGCAGCAGACCCAGTGTTTCAGTTCCTGTCTCTCTGAGCTCAGGTCCTCATGAGTCACAGCTCTTTTCTTAACATGGGATAGTTCCAGCATAGATCACTGAAATCCAGCTGTAACATCCAGCCACCAACAGCTGAGGAGTGCCAATCCAAATGACAGACAGGCAGCCAGGCCCAGCTCTGCCCTCCTCACCCTGACAGACACACTCACACACCCCGGAAGGGGACCTGCTTGTGCCCACACACACGTGGCACACACTCTTTCTCTCCAAAGCACACCACAAAGATGCCAACAAAGTACTTCTCATAAAGCCTCGGCTCACACAGTCACACGGCGTTCTCCTCCCCACAACACGTACAGAAGAACCTTGCTCAAGAGGCAGCCCTGACACACAGCAAAGCCAAGGACAGGGCCATCGAGGAGGGGCTGAGCCTCTCCCACTCACACGAGCCTGCCAAGCCCAACGCCATTAACCCTGGCTAATGAAGGCTGTGCTGCAGCGGTGCCCAGCTCTTCCTGCAGCCGTGTGTCACCCACGGAGCTGCCAGCAGGGACACAGGCACCCAGCTCTGTGTCAGGAGCTAAACCTGACCTGCCAACGTGGTGCTGCATGCCTGCTCCATTAGGGAGTTTCTATTCCTAGGAGGCACAGCAGATGATTCTCGAGATACTCGGACAACCCAAGAAAAGCAAGCTATGATCATGCTGACTGCAAGGAGGAAATAGAAATGGAAATGTCCTGGCACAGCAGGGCAGCACGAACAGAGGTTTTCATGGACAGCAAGCACAAGAGAGCCAGGTGAGCCCAGGCTGGAGACCCCACCAGCCCTGTGACCACCCTGCCCTCTGCTCCAGCCACAGCACAAGACACTCTGTAAAGCCTCACCTGTGCGCTGGTCAGGAGAGAATCCAGGGATGTGGCACAGTCCAGAGCCAGATTCAGCTCTGGGAGGAAAGCAGCCCACTCCACAACACTGCAGAAACCACATGTTCCACAAAAAATGGAATTTGGGGAACACAAGCATTTTCTATCTTGTTAAAAAGGGTTCCTAGTTAAAAATGTCACAGATGCATTTGATTTTATTAAAACTTCTCTGAACTTTCATGGGAACTACATTCTTTGCACTACAGAAGCTCCCTGTTTAAAGGAAGAATTACAATCAATGAACTCAACACTCAATCCTTTTTTATATCTGAAATTTAAGCAGGAATAGAATACAGAATAGCCAGCTGGAAGGGAGCTCCACAGATTTCCTGGTTCCACTGTTGAACCCAATCAGGGCTGGCCCATGTCACAGCAATGTTGAGGCATTGTCCAAATGCCCCAAACACGGACAAGCCTGGGGCAGGTGTGACCCCTCGTAAGGAAATGCTCCCTCTTGTCCAGCCTGAGCCTCCCCAGATGAAGCTTGGAGCTGTTCCCTGGTGTCCTGCCCTGGATCCCAGGGAGAAGATCTATACAGGGAGCATCCCCTCTCATGAACATCTGGCTCTGCTGTGTGTAACAGCCCCAGGATGGGGTTCTGTGCCGTCCCACGAGGTTTGCCCTCTCGATGCCAGGGCACACGCTCGCTCCAGCCGAGCTGCTGCCACCCAGGACCGATCCCTGTGGTTCCTTTCTGCAGGGCTGCGCTCCATCCGCTCCTGCCCCGCTCAGCCCCGTTCCCCGCAGCATTTCCCCTTGTGGGTTTCCGTTAGCGGGCACGGTTCAGCCCCGTTCCCCGCAGCATTTCCCCTTGTGGGTTTCCGTTAGCGGGCACGGTTCAGCCCCGTTCCCCGCAGCATTTCCCCCTGTGTGTTTCCGTTAGCGGGCACGGTTCAGCCCCGTTCCGCAGCATTTCCCCCTGTGTGTTTCCGTTAGCGGGCACGGCTCAGCCCCGTTCCCCGCAGCATTTCCCCTTGTGGGTTTCCGTTAGCGGGCACGGTTCAGCCCCGTTCCCCGCAGCATTTCCCCCTGTGTGTTTCCGTTAGCGGGCACGGTTCGGTTCGGCCCCGCTCAGTCCCGCTCAGCCCTGTTCCCCGCATCATTTCCCCTTGTGAGCCGGTGTGTTTCCGTTAGCGGGCACGGTTCGGTTCGGCCCCGCTCGGTCCCGCTCAGCCCTGTTCCCCGCATCATTTCCCCTCGTGAGCCGGTGTGTTTCCGTTAGCGGGCACGGTTCGGTTCGGCCCCGCTCGGTCCCGCTCCCCTCCCCGAACCCGGCGCAGCCCCGAGGGTGTGGCCGCCCCGGGGCGTGGCCAGAGCGAGCCGCAGCCAATGGACGGGGCCGGCGGTGATGTAAGGCTCCGCGCCGCCTGCCATTGGCTGGCGAGGCGGACCCGGGGGCCCCGCCCTGGCCCCGCCCCGCGCTGCCCCGGGACCGGCCCTGGTCCCGGTACCGGTCCCAATCCCGATCCCGGTTCCGGACGGGCCGCGGGCGCTAGCGAGGGCCCGAGGCCGCTTTCCCCGAACCGGGAGCGGCAGCCCGGGCGTGCGGGGCCGGCACGGCCAGCGCGGGCCGTCCTGGCCCCGGCACCGTGCCGGGACCGGCGGCGCGGGCACCGTCCCGCCCAGAGCTGCGCGTTCCGGTAAGCTGGCACCGACAGCCCCGGCGCACAGCCAGCCTGCCCCTCCCTGCACTGTCTGCACAGCTCCACCTCTGCTGCAGCGAGCGCATCGCATCGCTCATGGATGCTAAAACTATCTTTTAAAAAATAAATAAATATAAAGGCGAGGCCATTACATTACAAAACCTATAGCCGGAGCACGGCACTCGGAGCAAGCAGGAAAGGATGTCACACATAGGAAGTACCAGAGCAGAGGCAGAACACGCTGTCTCAACCCTGTGTGCACCCATTCCTCTCCAGATTATCATGTCTCATTGTTTCCACGGTGCCAGCTCATCCCACATCCAGCAGACACTGACACAATAAAAGATCGGGATTGCATCACTGGGAAAAGGTCGGCAAACGCTTTTTCCACAGTGACACCATCTCCCTGAGAGCGGCAGTGAGTAAGAGCCTGTTAGCACACTGCACAGACAGGAATAACCAGTGTGGACAGGGGAAAAAGGGCACTCTGCTCTGGGACAGGCAGCAAAGCTGCTACACCAAATAAACCCCAGGTCAGGACAGCTGCAGTGCCACAGTTTGCTCCAGAGAGCAGAGCAGCCCAAATGATTGTGACAGCAAAGAGAGTGCTGCCATGCAGCTCAGGCAACAAAAGCCTCTCCACAAGCTGGGGCTGCTCCCAGTCTGAGCTGAGTGAAGGCTCCAGCAGCAGCAGCAGCCCTGAGCTCACCCAGATCACCCAACAATGATGAGTTCTGCAGCCCTGACACCCACCCCTCAGCCTCTGGGGGTACAGCAGAGCTCTGGCCTCCACAGTGGCAACCTGAAGCTGTAAGACAATCATTTAGCCACGCCGAAATGTCAATGAATTTCATTTGCCTGCTGAGGGCCTACTGAAAACCAAAGAAAACAAACACTAGAGCCTCCCAGATGTTACAGCCTCCCAGATGTTACTTGAGGTGTAGGAGAGCACAGAAAACCCTGTGTCTCTTTGCATCAAAATGATCAGTACTAAATAAAACACATTGAAAAGACAACACAAACAAGCCAGCTTTGTTCTCCAGCACGTGCCCCTTCAGTGCAGAGCAAGAGATAAAGCACTTCAGGTATGGAATATACTGTGAAGGACACAGCCAGACATTCACACTTCTCTAAAAAAAGAGAAAAAGGAAACTTTTTTTTTCCTGTTAAAGCTACATTTGTAACCAATCTGCAGAGCCACATCAGAACAGGCACATCCTGAGCACCCCAAGCCAGCGTTTGGCTCACATTAAACCAAACCATGACAGCCCTCAGCAAGCAAAGGTGAAGAACTGCAGGGAATCCCTGACCTTACTCTGACCTCCAAATTTACATCAGAACAAACGCCTCTCTCACCACCCCCGGGCTTTGCACTGCCCTTTTCGCAGTGGTGGACAAAGCAGACAAACCCCTGCGCTCAGCCCGAGCCAGCTGAGAAAAGCCCCATCAGCACTTGGTTGTGTGGCTGTCAGCACCTGCCAGGGCTGCACAGCCTGCCCAGCCAGGGAGAGGCACCGTGCCAGCACAGAGCAGAACCAGTCCGTGCAGACAGCCCCCAGGAAGGAAAACAGAGCCCAGCGAGGAGCGGAGAACAGGAGAGGTCCCAAACACCAAGGTGTGATCTCCGCGTGCCCTGACACAGCACGCTGCCAGCACAGGCCGAGGAACTTGGCTGTGCGAGCTCACTGTGCTGCATCCTGGCTGCAGACCACAGAGCAAAGCGAGCTCTCAGAGCCGAGGAGCCGGCTCGAGAACCGGCAGCAGGTACACCCACTCCCAGAGAACACCCAGGGCTGTCCAGCCACCGCTCCTCGCCACTCCCGGAGAGACAGATCGGTGAATCTTGCACCGGGAGGGCCGGAGCCACTCCCCGCTCCCAGCAGCTGCCGTGACAGCGGCCTGCGGCAGGGCACGCATCCCTGGCCGCGCTCCAGCCGCACGCTCCGGGCCGAGGAACGGCAGGAGCTGGGCCCCGCATCCCCTCCCCGCCGCCGGGAGCGCGGCGGGCTCCGCTGCGGGGCCGGGCTGTCCCGAACAGCGGCAGGAGGACCGGGGATCGGGGGGAAGGTGGGACTGCGCCCGCCGGGCCCCGCCCGGGCTCCCCACAGCTCCGGGAACCGGCTCCGGGCACTGACCTCCTCGCGCCGCTTCTGCCAGCGGCCGCACGGCGACTCCTCCAGGATCTCGGACTCGTCCTCGCTCTCCTCCTCCTCCTCCTCTGGGGGCGCCGCGGAAGTCACCGGCGCAGACACCGAGGTCATCCCCGGGCCAGACGAGGCGGGCTCCGGCTTGGGGTCGGAGCCGCTGCTGGGCACCTGCTTGGACTCGCCCTCCGACATGCTGCGGTCGCACACCCTGCGGGAGAGCCGCGCTCCGTGAGGCGCCGGGCCGGGCCGGGCCGGGCCGGGCCCAGCGGGCCGGACAGGGCCGCGCCCGTCGGGCCTGTCAGCCGGGGCCGCGCCCCGGGCCTGCCAGCGGCGGCCGACCCGGCTGGTCCCGGGGCGAGGCGGGGGCCGAGGGGTGGGAGCCGCGCACTTACCGGGCCCGCAGCGCCTCCCGGTCCCGAGCACGGCCCCGCCGCAACCGCCGCGCTGCGTAACGCGCCGAGCGGGGTGGGGCCTCCGCCGCAGCCAATCAGCGCCGCGAGCGGCGCGTCAGCACCCGCCAATGGCCGGCGGGCGGGGCCCTGAGCTGCGTCACGGCAGGGGGCGCCCTGCGCGAAGGGCCGTGAAGGGTCGTGAATGGGGCGGGGCAACCCCGTGAAACAGCCAATGAGATAGCGAGAGCGGGCCCTCAGGGTCGCTGATTGGCCGGTGGGCGTGACTCAGCCTATATAAGGCGCTGTGTGCGCAAAGGCCTCTCATATAGAGGGGCTGGGCAATTATTCCCCTAGTTGTGAGTCTGCGCGGTTTTATCTGTGCGAGCGGCCGCCCGCGGCACCGGCTGGCAGCGGCATCGCCGGTCCCGAGTGCGCTGTTCCCACGGAGGAGCCTCAGGGCAGGTCGAAGCCGCCTGCGGGCTGTGTAGGTAGTCCCGGGGCGGAGCGGGCCGCGGTGCCGCTCTAGCCGCGCCTCTATGGTCGGCGCTTCCGGCCGCCGAGCTTCCGGCCGCGCGACTTCCGGTCGCCGCCCGCCGGTGCGAGGTCCCGCCGCCTCCGCAGTCCGCCCGCGCCCCCCGGTCCGGTCCGGTCGCCGCCGACCGAGGCCGCCGCGGCCGCAATGGGCGCCTACTTGTCGCAGCCCAACACGGTGAAGAGCTCCGGGGACGGCGCCGGGCTCGGGCCGCGCCCGCTGCACTTCGGGTTCAGCGCCATGCAGGGATGGCGCGTCTCCATGGAGGTGAGGGGGTGAGGCTGCCGGGGCGGCGGCGTCTGCGCCCGGCGCTCCTCGGGCTCCTGCCCCCACCGGCGCCCGGTCCGGGGCTCTCGGTCACGCCGTGCCTCCCTCGCGAGGCCGGCGGGGGCACTTTGGCGCTCCTGGGGCCGCCCCTGCCCTTCCCGAATCCCGCACGGCAGCCGCGTGTTCCGGCCCCTGCCCGGAGAGTCCCCCGAGTGCTGGGGGACACGTGCGGCGGGGGGAATCCCTGCGAAAATTAGGAATTCGGGGCAAAAAAACGAAGGGAGGGAGCGATTGAGTGAAAGCAGTGGGAAATTCTCAGGGGAAATGCCTGGTTTTGTCCCCTGAAATGAAACCTTGCTGTGCTTCCTCCCTGCTTTTATTTATTTATAGGGAAATCTGTAGGAAGGATTCTCCTGGCTGCTCTCAGTCTCCTGGCTTTGCTGGGCTCGTTGTGGGCAGAGGAGCTGCCCCAGACCCACACCTGGCTGAGGATCCAGGTGCTTTCCTGCATTCCCCAGTGTAGGAGGCTGCAGGAACTGCCCTTAAAGCTCTCGGTTGGTTGAGGGCAGTGTGGGGCTGCTGGCCCTGCAGCTCTGTGAGCCTCAGACCCAATGTGAGTACCAGTAATGTGCTGCTTTGTTTTCCCTTTGGGGCGGCCAGCTCACAGCTGAATTCAGTAAGGATTAATCCCAGCAGCCACCCCAGGGGCATCTCTGTGTTTGCTTCCTAGCCCTGTGGCTGGTTTGGAGAGGATGTCCCATTCGGGCTGTGAGACATTGAATTTTTGCTGATCTTGGTCCATAAGCCATTTTGTCAGATATTCTCTGCGTCTTGGAGTGCAAGACCAGCCACACAGGTGACAAATCAGTGACCAGAGGTGCTCCCTCCTCCTGTGTGTGCAGCCCTGGGCTCTGGTTTTTGGGTAGAAGATGCAGAACTGGTGCTGAGATGCACACTCAGGTGCCTGTGCTCCTGAGATTCCCTCAGAGGGTGTGTGTGGGGCTGGCTGGCAGGGTCTGAGTGTGTCCAGTGGCACAGGGACATTGCTGGGGCACTGAGTGTGACCTCCAAGGGGTTAATGTGTGTGTGAGCAGCCCTGGCAACCCTGTGCTCAGAGCTGGGGTGTGTGATGGACCCAGCACCCCTGTGCTCAGAGCTGGGGTGTGTGATGGACCCAGCACCCCTGTGCTCAGAGCTGGGGTGTGTGATGGGGACCCAGCACCCCTGTGCTCAGAGCTGGGGTGTGTGATGGGGACCCAGCACCCCTGTGCTCAGAGCTGGGGTGTGTGATGGACCCAGCACCCCTGTGCTCAGAGCTGGGGTGTCCCAGTGACCCAGCACCCCTGTGCTCAGAGCTGGGGTGTGATGGGGACCCAGCACCCCTGTGCTCAGAGCTGGGGTGTGTGATGGACCCAGCACCCCTGTGCTCAGAGCTGGGGTGTGTGATGGGGACCCAGCACCCCTGTGCTCAGAGCTGGGGTGTGATGGGGACCCAGCACCCCTGTGCTCAGAGCTGGGGTGTCCCAGTGACCCAGCACCCCTGTGCTCAGAGCTGGGGTGTGTGATGGACCCAGCACCCCTGTGCTCAGAGCTGGGGTGTGTGATGGGGACCCAGCACCCCTGTGCTCAGAGCTGGGGTGTGATGGGGACCCAGCACCCCTGTGCTCAGAGCTGGGGTGTGTGATGGGGACCCAGCACCCCTGTGCTCAGAGCTGGGGTGTGTGATGGGGACCCAGCACCCCTGTGCTCAGAGCTGGGGTGTCCCAGGGACCCAGCACCCTGTGCTCAGAGCTGGGGTGTGTGATGGGGACCCAGCACCCCTGTGCTCAGAGCTGGGGTGTCAGGGTGACCCAGCACCCCTGTGCTCAGAGCTGGGGTGTGTGATGGACCCAGCACCCCTGTGCTCAGAGCTGGGTGTGTGATGGGGACCCAGCACCCCTGTGCTCAGAGCTGGGGTGTGTGATGGGGACCCAGCACCCCTGTGCTCAGAGCTGGGGTGTCTCGGGGGCCCGGCTGGGGTGAGGGGGAGCAGACTGACCCTGGTTTATGGTGTGCTGGGGTCACCCAGCCCTCCCCCAGCTGGGCCAGGGCTGCGCCCTCACTGCCCAGGGCTGTCCCTGAGCAGAGGCTGGGCACGGCCCCAGCTGCAGGGGATTCTGCACTCCCCAACACCTCTGGGTCATCCCTGCTGGCACAGGCAGCTCTGAGGCCATCAGTGTGGCCCTGGTTTAGTTGAGTTATCCCAAGAAAGAAGCAGATGGCAGTCGATGAACCTGCTGCAGATTGCTTCTGAGCCTGAGGGAAATGGGAATTTCTGGGAGAGAAATGTGTGTTGTACACACAGCTGAGCAGTCAGTTTTCTTGCATTCCAGCACTCTGTCTTACCTTGTTTTGTTTTGTCATTCTCTTCCTGTTCTGTTTTGCTCTTTACCAGGCTTGGAGAAAGCCCTGAGCTGATGTTTGTGCTCATTGCTGTGGTTCTGTGTGTTGGTGAGGTCAGTCAGTGTGCACCTGGTGAGACACAGGTGTTTGGGTGTAAAGGAGCTTTTGTCACCTTGTCCTTGGGTTTTAGGAGCCTTCGAGTGAGGTGGGTGCACAGGGCTCTGAGGAAACCCTCTAGCTGAGTCCAGAGAGGTCGCTTTGGGAGTGAGGAAATGTTTGGGGCAGTGAGGGCCCCCAAGGATAAGGGTGCAAGAACAAATTGTATCAAAGGGGCAACAGAGAAAAGGGCTGAAGTCAAGTTTATGGTGCAGAGCAGTGCTCTGGGATACAGTGGGAGGCAGGGGATGTGCTTGGCTGGGCTTTTCCAAACTCTGCCCCTGCTTTGCCTGTACCCCCCCAGTGAGACACCAGCGGCCCCAGTTTGCAGCTTCACTCCTTTCCCAGGCTCAGGGCAAAAACTGACAGAGTTTGGTTCAAAATGTGGAGATTTGTTAAATGAGCGCTCAGGTTAATTTATTAATTGGCTTGCTCATTTCAGCTGAATTGGGTGTTTGATGTTTCAGACAGTTTTTCACCAGTGTCACAGAGTGAGGGATCCCAGGGTGCAGGAGCTGCCTTTGGAGCCTCTGGGAGCTCCAAATGAGAGGGCAGTCAGTGCCTGCAGCTCCCTGGGCAGGGCTGGCTGCTCTGGCAGCACCTGGAGCCTTCAGAGCCCTGCTGGTGGCCTTGGCAGTGCCAGGAGACCTGGCTGTGCCCCCGGTGCTGTGGCCTGAGGCCTGCCCGTGTGCCAGTCCTGCCCGTGTGCCCTCGCTGAGGGGACACATCAGGACAGGCCCCGCGGGGCTCAGCGAGGGCAGCACGGGCTGGGTTTGGTGCCAGTGCTGGGTTTCCTCTGCAGCAGCAGCATTTGCATCTCTTTAATGACACTGCTGTTTGGTCACCTGGGGTTTATCCCAGTTCTGGTGTTGGGGTTTCACTCTCTGTCTCAGTGGCTTCTGTGAGTGCTCAGAAAAGTGAGCACTAAAATGCTGCTGCTTGGTTTGTCTCTGTTTTGATTTGCTCTCCAGTGAGGGTTGGGGAGATTTCCTGCAGGTCCTTTCAGTCATTACTGGTTTTGAGCTCAGATGGTCGCTGGCCTGTTCAGAAGCTCCATTGCAAAGAGTGCTGCACAAACCCAGAACCTCGCTCTTCCTGTTTCCTGAGCAAGGAACAAAGTTCTCTTTTTACAGAAAACTGCAACTCTGGGGAGTGAGGAGACCTTGTCCAAGGAGTCATACCTAAAAAAGCAGTAGAGCTCAGTGGTTGCTGGGCTGTGATCTAGTTCTGTCTGTGTGTGTGTGCGTAAATTTTGGAATATTGCTGGCAGCATGGACGTGTCCAGATATTTGAGACCGCTGTCTTGGTGCAAGCCCAGTGTTGTGGGGCAATTGGAGCACATTGAGGGTGATGAAGCACAGAAGAGATCCCATTGTTGAACATATTACAGGACCCGTGTTCTCCCTGACCAGGAGTGTGGGATGTGTCAGGCGGGGAGGGATTGAAGGAATGTCTGGGGTTAGCTGGGCAGGGGAAGGGCCTGGGAGGAGGCTCAGCCTGGCCATCTGTTCCAGCTCTGCAATAGCCCAGGTGGGTTTGCCTGCCCGTAGGGGAAGGGGCTCAGGCTGTAAAAATCACAGGGGTGCCTCCCTCAAAGCTGGCTGCTCCACAGAGCCCTTATGGAGAGAAGGGCTGTGCTCTGGCCATGGCTTGTGGGGGTGTTGAGCCTTGAGCTTTGCCCAGAGGTGGGAACGGAGCTGGGGAAGGGTTTGGAGCCTGGGGAAGGTTCAGCCTGGGGAAAAGGAGGATCAGGGGGACCTTCCCACTCTCTGTGACTCCTTGACAGGAGGGTGCAGCCAGGTGGGGATCATGGACAGGAGAAGAGGAAGCAGTCCCAAATGTGCCAGGGCAGGTTCAGGTTGACTGCTGTGAGCAATTCCTTCATGGGAAGGTTTGTCCAGCCCTGGCACAGGCTGGCCAGGGCAGGGATGGAGTCCCCATCCCTAGAGGGGTTTAAAAGCAGTGTGGATGTGGCACTTTGGGTTGGCAGTGCTGGGGCAATGGTTGGGCTCAGAGGGCCTTTCCAACCCAAACAAATCTGTGTTGCCCTGATTTCCTGTGGGTCTAATGCAATCCCTTTGCTCTCTCTTTCAGGATGCCCACAACTGCATTCCCGAGCTGGACAGTGAGACAGCCATGTTCTCTGTCTACGATGGACACGGAGGTAACTGCACCACTCTGTCTGTCTGTCCTTCTGTGGGACCCTGGGGCACCCATCTGGTGTTAGGAGCTCTGCTCCTCAATGGAAGCATCTTCTTTCATGGATACCATCAGTGGAGGGTCTGAACTCTTAGGGGTCCTGGGAGGAAGGTCAGGGTTTGATCTGAAATTGGAATCAGATTTGTGTTCCATCTTTTATACCTTTTGAGAATGGCTGGTTCTATTGTGGATAAGCTGGGCAGGAGAGTCACAGAAGGAAAAGTGGTAAGAAAAATCACCTGAGATTGACTCTAGCAGTGTGTTCTAGTGGTTCCCCAAGGAAAGAGTGAAAATCAAAACAGATGGGCAGATCCATTCCTGTAAGGGTTCCTTAAACTGGAGATTGCAGCCATTCCATCCTGGAGACATGGTGGAGTCTTCTGGATGAGCTAACTCTTCACAGATTTGTCTGATTGCATTTTAAGACGGGTCTGTGTTTGGTGATTGTTTACACTGTGCATTTTGCATAGAATCATTATTTGATAAAGATATGGTTAAATCTGCTGCCTGATAATTTCACTGCAGTATCCATGACACAAGGAGTGAGTGAATAATCACTCTGCTAATACTTTTCACTTTACTTTTGAATTCTGTGTCCTTTTTTTTCCAGTCAAGAGGAGTCCACAGCTTCTCTTTGCTTGTATACTGAATATTGCTGTTAAGTATTATTGCTGATATTATTACAGAATTTGCTCTGCCAGTATAATGTAAGAGCTCAAGATCCTGCTGTTAAATCTTGCAACTTATTTTCATTTTGATCATCCTGAGTGATCCATCATGATTTCCTGACCTCTTTTCCTGCTAGTTTATGTAGATGTTGAACACCATAGCTTTCCAAGGAGCTCTCCCAGTGGCCATGCCTCATTGTGAAAACTGCTCCTATCTGTCCTCCCTGCTTTTCTTGTGGCAGCTTAGTATGGAAAACGTTTGATGGTTTATTTGAAGGCTGTTTGGAAATCTGTGTGCAGAACTGAGCTGCCTGTTTCCTCCTGTTCATTGGCTCTGTGACAGTGCCCAGTTTGTGACTGTCACTGCTGGGATGCAGCAAGCAGCTCTTCCAAAGAGGTCACCCCACTCTGAAGAGTGTATTTCATATCCTGAAATTACTTTTTTCCTGAACTTCGCCTTAGAGTGTGCAGAGACCCTTGTGGAGCAGTCTCTGGTGTCCTGAGGGGTCTCTTTGAGAGCGTGGGGATGATGAGTTGGTGCTGAGAGGCAAATGGGATGTAGGGATCAGGAGCCACTCCCCTCAGAAACTCTGTGTGTGTGTCAGGCAGAACTAAAGACAAGGAGCATCTACCAGAAAGGGGTCAGGAATGAGGAGTATGAAACCATCTGCTCTCCTCTGAGCTCAGCGTTGGTTTCTCAGCTGCCAAGGTCTTACACCACGTGCTGGGTTTTACAGAGGCTTTGGACAGGACATTAACTATTGTGTTTGGGGTTCTTAAATACAATAGGGAAGATCTGAGATAGACATGGGATGGCAAAGCACTGGCATGAGTTTCTAACTCGTATTTTAGATTTTTAGTGATTGAATCTGTACAGCTCTCCCTGGACAAGCTGTATCAGGAAGGACATAGATATATGTAGATAGATTCATTATATTCATAGATAGATGTATGTAGATTCAACTATGTCATGGATATAGTTGAATCTGAATTAGAAGACAGCTTTTGCCCACCCCCTACTATTGTGTGATTTTATTGATGCATTAGTTCTTAAGTTTGAAGCAATTTCTCAGGTCTGTCCCATGTGAGAGTAGGGTTTTGGGTGGGAACCTTGCTAAGCTTTGTTAGCTGGCAGAGCAGAAACTGAATTTAGCTTCTCTTATCTACCTTGCTCATCTCTCAGCCTGGAACACTCCAGTGAGCTTCCTGCTCCAGATAGCTTGGGAAAAGTTTTTATTACTGTCTTACTTGAAAAAGGGTGAGTTTGGGGGTTTTTTTACATGTTAGCATTTTCCATTTCATTGATCAGTTTTTCTCTCATGTTTCCCTCTTGTGGGCAAGCCTTCCAGTGTTTGAAGGATGCTGCTGGGCCAATTTTTTGCCTTCCCCAGCTCCTTTTTGATGTGCTGTGGCCTCCCTGCCCCCAGATTGTGGAGGGTGATATTTGGGCACTGTGCCCCTTGGGTGGAGGGCAGGCAGTGTTTGCTCAGTCCCTATTGCTGTCTGCTTGTGCTTTAGCCTTTATTTTAATAATGTGTCTTCACTGACAGGCATCTTGCATTGCTTGTCTGTCTTGAGGTTTATTTCTCTCTCTTTGCTATTTGCCTTTTCACTATTTTTAAAAAATTATTGTTTTAAACTTCTCTGGACTCAAGGGCTTCCTCCCTTTTACTCTTCCAGCCCATTCCCCAGTTCCCTGAGAGATGGGCAAACCCCAGCAATCCTTGCTTGGCCCCCACCGTGGGGCTGGAAGGGTGGAGCAGCTTTGGACAGAGCAAGGCAGAGGGGTTTGTGTCTGTCACAGCTGCAGGTCACTGTGCTGGTTCCATGTTCCCAATGGCCAGAGGGGTTTGTGTCTGTCACAGCTGCAGGTCACTGTGCTGGGTTGGTGTTCCCAATGGCCAGAGGGGTTTGTGTCTGTCACAGCTGCAGGTCACTGTGCTGGTTCCATGTTCCCAGAGCCAGAGGGGTTTGTGTCTGTCACAGCTGCAGGTCACTGTGCTGGTTCCATGTTCCCAGAGCCAGAGGGGTTTGTGTCTGTCACAGCTGCAGGTCACTGTGCTGGTTCCATGTTCCCCAAGGGCCAGAGGGGTTTGTGTCTGTCACAGCTGCAGGTCACTGTGCTGGTTCCATGTTCCCAAGGGCCAGAGGGGTTTGTGTCTGTCACAGCTGCAGGTCACTGTGCTGGTTCCATGTTCCCAATGGCCAGAGGGGTTTGTGTCTGTCACAGCTGCAGGTCACTGTGCTGGTTCCATGTTCCCAATGGCCAGAGGGGTCTGTGTCTGTCACAGCTGCAGGTCACTGTGCTGGGTTGGTGTTCCCAATGGCCAGAGGGGTTTGTGTCTGTCACAGCTGCAGGTCACTGTGCTGGTTCCATGTTCCCAATGGCCAGAGGGGTTTGTGTCTGTCACAGCTGCAGGTCACTGTGCTGGTTCCATGTTCCCAATGGCCAGAGGGGTTTGTGTCTGTCACACCTGCGGGTCCTGCTGGTTTGTGTCTGTCACACTGCAGGTCACTGTGCTGGTTCCATGTTCCCAAGGGCCAGAGGGGTTTGTGTCTGTCACAGCTGCAGGTCACTGTGCTGGTTGCATGTTCCCAATGGCCAGAGGGGTCTGTGTCTGTCACACCTGCAGGTCACTGTGCTGGTTGTGTTCCCAGAGCCAGAGGGGTTTGTGTCTGTCACAGCTGCAGGTCACTGTGCTGGTTCCATGTTCCCAGAGCCAGAGGGGTTTGTGTCTGTCACAGCTGCAGGTCACTGTGCTGGGTTGGTGTTCCCAGAGCCAGAGGGGTTTGTGTCTGTCACAGCTGCAGGTCACTGTGCTGGTTCCATGTTCCCAATGGCCAGAGGGGTCTGTGTCTGTCACAGCTGCAGGTCACTGTGCTGGTTCCATGTTCCCAATGGCCAGAGGGGTTTGTGTCTGTCACAGCTGCAGGTCACTGTGCTGGTTCCATGTTCCCAAGGGCCAGAGGGGTTTGTGTCTGTCACAGCTGCAGGTCACTGTGCTGGTTCCATGTTCCCAAGGCCAGAGGGGTTTGTGTCTGTCACAGCTGCAGGTCACCGTGCTGGTTCCATGTTCCAAATGGCCAGAGGGGTTTGTGTCTGTCACAGCTGCAGGTCACTGTGCTGGTTCCATGTTCCCCAGAGCCAGAGGGGTTTGTGTCTGTCACAGCTGCAGGTCACTGTGCTGGGTTGGTGTTCCCAATGGCCAGAGGGGTTTGTGTCTGTCACAGCTGCAGGTCACTGTGCTGGTTCCGTGTTCCCAAGGGCCAGAGGGGTTTGTGTCTGTCACAGCTGCAGGTCACTGTGCTGGGTTGGTGTGCCCAAGGTCACTTTACCTGACCCACACCACGCTCTGTTCTGTGCTGTGCCTGTCAGAGGCTGCTGTTGGTTCCTGCTCTTTGCTGGGCTCTGCAGTGATTAGTGGTGTTTGACCAAGTTGTCATTGTTGTCTGTTATTCAAGATCTGTTATTCAAACACTGACCTTGAGCCTCAGCTGGCACCTGGGCTCTGCACTGAGCACATCACTGTCCTTCAGCTTCTATCTCATGGAGACAACTAACAATTGTTCACCTCCCTCCAAGAGGTGTTTTTGGAGAAAACAAGGAATGGCCAAGGCCTCGCAACCCTCACTGGCCAGAGTTTGTGCCTAACATCCCCTCTAGCACTGCCCTCTGTCAGTGTGGAGCCATTCCCCTTGTCAGAGGCGCTCTCCAGTGTCCCCAGGTCAGAGCCAGTCTCTCTGTTCCCTGTGCCATGGAATGCTTTGCAGCACTGGGTAGCAGCAGCCACTCAGCTGTTCCTGTTCTCTGTCAGTGGCCACTTGATCCCTTCTCTGCAGGTGCATTGGAAAAGTCCCTTGTCTATCTTTCTCCCAAATCTCCCCGCTCCTCTGCTTCCCACTATGTTCCCTTTGCTGAGCTGATGGTTGGTTGCTGCTTTCCTCTCATTGCCTTGCTCCTGCCTGCACAGCTCCTCCCAATGCCCAGCTGCCCATGCGGTCCCTGCTGGGCTCAGAGCAGGGCAGGGAGGTGGGGATGTGCAGCAGGAGGATCAGGAGTTGAGTGGCTGGTCCATCCTGTCACAAACCCCCTGTAGCCCCAAGGAGAGGAGCCCCCAGGCTCTGGTGGTACCCGCAGGAAAGGCCCAGGTGCAGGCAGGCTCTGCCCTGCTGTGCCCTGCCACCCACCCTGCTGCTTCTTGGCACTGTCACAGGGAATGGTTGGTCCAGCACAGCCTCAGGATGTTCCTGGACCCTGCAGCTTGCCCTGCTCCTCTCCCTCTCTCTGTGCAGTCATTTCATTTGTTTCTCAGTTTCTGCCTCTAATTTTTCCTCTTTGTGAGACGTGAGCCACGTCCACATTCCTGTGTCCTACACTGTTCTTTGCTCATGTAAAAACCTTGGTGAAGTGTGGTCTCTTACAACTCACACTACTCTTTCTTGCCCTGTTCAAGATAAACTACAGAAATTCATCATCCCTCAATGTTTACTCTTCCTTCTCTCTTAATAGCACCCTCAGGATCTAAACAAATGCCCCCCATGCCCTATTCCATACCTGACACCATTACTTACCAAGCTGGGGGAGTTTGTGGCTTTTCAGAATCTCTCAGCTGCTCTAGATGAGCACTGGAGCTCTCTCAGCACTGTTAGCCCTGTGCTCTCAGCAGTGTTCTGGCTGCTGTTTGTCTCGCTGTGCTCTCTCCTGTACCAAGGGACTGCCCTGTCCCTGAGAGGTTCATCTCAGTCTGGGATCTCACTGCCCTTGCTCTGGAGCACACACTAGGAGACATGTGACAGTGGTCACAAGGGTCTTCGGGGTGAGAGAGAGAGACGAGAATGTTGACTTCATGTTCAGAAGGTTTGATATATCATTTTATGATATATATTACATTATAACTGTACTAAAAAGAAATATAAGGAAAGTTCTCAGAAGGCTAGCTAAGCTAAGAAGAGAAAAGAATGAATAACAAAGTTCTGTGTCTCAGCAGCAGCTCTGCCGTGAGTGGTCAGTAAATCCAAACATCCCCAGGAGACCAATCACGGATCCACCTGTTGCATTCCACAGCAGCAGATAACCATTGCTTACATGTTGTTGCTGTGGCCACAGCTTCTCATAAGGGAGAAAAATCCTAAAGAAAGGATTTTTATGAAAAGGTGTCTGTGACAGAGACAGAACATTTTTATGTGCTCACTGCACACTGGTAATGCTCCAATAGAGTCTACGGTGAGCAAAAGCTTCCCTTTCCTTCTGCTTCCACTGGCATGTGAAATTAAAGATTTCCAGGTAGGCTGGACATACAGAGTCAGCCTAAGCTCCCTCTCAGAAAGTCACAGCATTGGCCAGAACTGGTGTTTTGGATGTGTGTGCCAGGGCCATCTGCACATCCCACCGGGGAGGTGTCCCCTGATCCCCACACTCAGCTGCTGTGTCACTGCTGTGTCTGGGGCAGCTCTGCCTTCTGTCCCAGGATTTGCCTCAGCAGTTCAGCTGCTCAAGGGAAGGAGCAGCCTCTTTAAATAGTTTCTGCTCTTTTTCAGGAGAAGAAGTTGCCCTGTACTGTGCCAAGTACCTCCCTGAGATCATCAAAGACCAGAAGGCCTACAAGGAAGGCAAATTGCAAAAGGTGAGGAGCCAGCTGTGCCCTGCACTGAGTGCCAGCGCAGAGGAAAGCCCCTGTGTCAGTCCCCAGCTGGGTGTGGGTTCTCCAGGGAGTTATGGAGTCTCCATTCCTGGAGCTGGGCAGGGTCCTGGGTGTCCCTGCTGGAGCAGGAGAAGCCCTGGGTCCCTGCTGGCTGCAGCAGGGCTGTGGTTAGTTACAGTGTGCAAGCTGAAGAGACTGCATCGTGCACATGGCATCCTGTGGGGAAGGGCAGCTGCCCACTCGTGCCTTTGCTCACACACAGGCCCTGGAAGATGCATTCTTGGCCATTGATGCCAAGCTGACCACAGAGGAGGTGATTAAGGAGCTCTCTCAAATGGCTGGGCGGCCGCAGGACGATGAAGATGAGAAGGAGAAGGTTGCTGATGAAGATGATGGTAAGTCAGATGCCAGTGCACAGACAAGGCTGCAGCTCCAGGACAGGGATGTAGAGCAGCAGGGTCAAGTCTCCTTGGGCACAAGGTTTTCTGTCCCAGTTTCTCAGTTAAGTTTTGGCTCACTTGAGCTACTGCCCCTTAGCATTGGCCGTGGCTAGGGGGGGAACCTTTATCCATTTCCAAGCTTGATGCTATGGATAACAAAACAGCCTGTCCCCATTTGCTACAGAGCTTCCTCCATGGGTTGCAGGGTTCCAGGGTATGTCAGGAATTCTGAGCTGGCCTCAGATGTGGAAGGGGAATGATGTGGTGTGCAGTGCTCAGCTCCCCCTGGCTGGTGGCAGCCACCAAGTGCAGACAGGATTGAAGCAGAGCTTGGTTTTTCAGCAGCTCTTCTTCCCACAAAGAAGCAAGTGGTCCACCAGCAAGTGGCTGCCAGCCCAGGAGGTGCTTCCTGGGGTGGAATCCTGTGCTGCTCCCACTGGGTACCTTGTGACCAGCCTTGAGACAGATGCAAGGTGATCCTGTCACCTGGAACAATATGTCAGTCTGGAAATGCTGAATTTGTTGGGTTTTTTTTTTCTCCAGCTGACAGAGATGAAATGTGTGGTTGGGTTTTCTTTTTGTTCTGTATTTTCAGGAGCATTTGGGATATCTGTATTTGTTTTCCTTTTGGGATTAAATAGCAAAGCAGACCATATGCAAGGGGATGTCAGTAGGGAGCAGTGGTGTTTGGCCCATGGGCACTGGGGAAAGTCATCCCACTTTCTGTCCAGTCCCACCTGGGAGATGGCCAAAGCTGTGCTCTCACCTGCTGTACCTGTCCAAATGACAGCTGGTGGGGATCCCTGGGTGTTTGAGCTGTTCTCTTGTTCCTAGCTGCAGCAATAATGACCAAACCTGCACATGGCAGTGGTGGCTCTGCTTCCCTGCAGCTCCCAAGGAGCTTGGGCTTGGGCAAGTGCGGCTGTGCCCCGTGGGCTCACACCTGATGTGCACACTGTGCTCCCACCAGCCCCGTGATGGCTGATGCAAACACTCTGTGGTGCTGTCAGTGGGCCAGGAGCACAGCTCTGGGGCTCTGTCAGGCTGTGCTGTGCTCAGAACTGCTCCATCCTGCTCACCTGCCTGATGCAAACACTCTGTGGTGCTGTCAGTGGGCCAGGAGCACAGCTCTGGGGCTCTGTCAGGCTGTGCTGTGCTCAGAACTGTTCCATCCTGCTCACCTGCCTGATGCAAACACTCTGTGGTGCTGTCAGTGGGCCAGGAGCACGGCTCTGGGGCACTGGGGCTCTGTCAGGCTGTGCTGTGCGCAGAACTGTTCCATCCTGCTCACCTGCCTGATGCAAACACTCTGTGGTGCTGTCAGTGGGCCAGGAGCACGGCTCTGGGGCTCTGTCAGGCTGTGCTGTGCTCAGAACTGCTCCATCCTGCGTTCCTGGAGCTGTGGGAGGGCACAGCCTGCCTGTGTGCTCAGAGCCAGCCTGGGCAGCAGCCTCAGCTGGGGCAGCTCAGCACAGCACCCAGCGTGCTGGGGTCCTGCTCTCTCACCCTCCCTGTCCTTGTCCCCTCCCTCCTCCGTTTGCAGTGGACAATGAGGAAGCTGCTCTCCTGCACGAAGAAGCCACAATGACCATCGAGGAGCTTCTCACACGCTATGGACAAAACTGCAGCAAGAGCCTCAAAGCCAAGTCTGTAGCTGCAGCTGGGGATGGCGCTGTGGAGGGGACAGGCAAGCAGCATGATGGGGAGTCAAATATGAATGGAGAGGCTGACCCAGGGGAGCTTCCCGACCACAAGGAGAGGAAGAACGGGAAGCCAGACGAAGAAGTCACGGGTATTTCCTCCACCTCAGACAAAGCCAGCGCTGGAGGCAACAGCCCTGCTCTGCAGAAGCCTGACCTAGGCAAAGGTGACGAGGCCGTCACCTCTTCCACTGGGGAGGCCGGGCCCTCCTGCTCCTCCACGGGAAAGCCCCAGCGCACAACCAAATCCAAATTTTTTGAGGACAGTGAGGATGAGTCAGATGAGGTTGAGGAAGAGGAGGAAGACAGTGAGGTAGGAAACAGCACTGGAACAGAGTGGCCTTGTGGCTGGGCAGAATGCATTGCTTATGGCGGTACTTGAGACGAGCCTCTGGCTCTTCCTAGGTGTGTTCCTAGGAGCAGGTGTTTCAGGCTGATCCCTTGAGGCCATCCCGTGGGAATGTTTGGGATTGTTGAGCTAACCCCGAAGGACACGCCCTCATCCTGCAGCAGCCATAGCTGATAGCCCCTGGTCCTGCTGCATGCACCATCCCTTCATCCACTGCTGTAGTGGTACCAGCTGCCCTGGTTGTAGCCATCGGTGTGGGGGACACGTGGCAGGTCACCTCACACCCCTGGGGGACTGAGCATTGGTCCCCAGGATGGAGGGACCAGGGGGGACAGCACCAAGGGGCCTGTGTGACTCCTGTGGTGTCTCTCCTTTCTTGTAGGAATGTAGTGAGGATGAGGACGGTTACAGCAGCGAAGAGGCAGAGAATGAAGATGATGAAGATGACACTGAAGAAGCAGAGGAGGATGAGGATGAAGAGGAGGAAATGTTGTTACCGGGCATGGAGGGGAAAGAGGAGGTGCAGACCCTGGTTTTGTGTTCTGCAGCTTAGCGTGGAGCCAGGGGCACTTGGGAGACTCAGCTAGGGGTTATTCTTGTTCAGGTGGGGACAGAACACCCTGTGCACTCTCCTGGGGCTGGGGGAGCTGCTGGCAGCCTGGGTTTGTGCAGAAGCTGAGGGATGGGCCTGGGTCTGGACGGCAGGTTGAGACCAGAGGCTGATCCTGCTGCTGGGTGTGAGGGGCTTGGAAAGCACTGTGGAGGGAGAGCGTGGGCAAGAGCAGGAGGGCTCTGCTGGCACCTCTGCTCCAGGGCACAGCACAGCTGCTCACCGGGCAGGGCTGTGGCTCTTCAGCCCACGATGGTGCAGCCGGGCAGACCAGGGAGCCAGGGGTCAGCAAAAGGGGACGTGGCTCCCAAAGGTGCCAATTTCTCCCTTTGGGGAAATGTCCTGACCTGAAATGAGGATGTGCTCAAGTTGGGCTGGGGTTGGAATTGGCACATCAGAGCAGAGGGTACAGACCTGTGGAACGCCACAGAATCCTGGCCCAGCACGCTGCATGGGACTGGGATAGAGGTGCTGCCTACCCCTGCCCCTCGCTGAACACACTCCTGGTGTTTCCCAATCCCTTGGGCCTTCTCCATTGCTTACCCTGGGATCTGGGACACTGCTGGGGCTGTGCAGCTGCTGCTGGTGTCCCTAATGACCTGGCAGGGAGACAGAGAAATAAATGTGACCAGAATTGTCTCTGCAGCCTGGCTCAGACAGCGGGACCATGGCAGTGGTGGGGCTCATCCGGGGCAAGCACCTTACCCTGGATCTGGGACACTGCTGGGGCTGTGCAGCTGCTGCTGGTGTCCCTAATGACCTGGCAGGGAGACAGAGAAATAAATGTGACCAGACCTCTCTCCTCTGTCCAGCCTGGCTCAGACAGCGGGACCACGGCGGTGGTGGCGCTGATCCGCGGCAAGCAGCTGATCGTGGCCAACGCCGGCGACTCGCGCTGCGTCGTGTCCGAGGGCGGCAAGGCCGTGGACATGTCCTACGACCACAAGCCGGAGGACGAGGTGGAGCTGGCCAGGATAAAGAACGCTGGTGGCAAGGTCACCATGGACGGGAGGGTGAACGGCGGCCTCAACCTCTCCAGGGCCATCGGTGAGCAGGAGGGGGTGCTGGCAGGGCTGGCCTCGGCAGAGCCACAGTGCTGGCAGCACTGCCAGCCTCCGAGGCTGTGGGACAATATTTAATGAGATAGTGAAACCTCTTCAGTGTTTGATGGGAGATTTAGTCTAATTGGAGATAACGGCCGTGAAGCAGTTGGACACCAGTGGAAAGCAGCATCTGACACATCCCAGGCTGCTGTGCCAGCAGCTGGGTTGTCAAAAACCACCTCGTGTAAATTGTCCCAAAACCAGACTGCTGCCTCTGGAGCAGGACCTTTCCTGCCTACTGGGTTGTTGAGGAATCTTGGTGTGCTGCTTCCTGGGGACCTGGCTTCATGGCAGTTTGAGCCCATTTATTTGTCTGAGTGTGTACAGAAGGACCCAAACCACTGAAATCATTCTCTCAGTGTAAAAGATATAAAACCTCTAGGATGGAAATAAGGAGTTTATCTAGGGAGACACTGGCACTCCTACCTGCTATTTTGTGGTGGCCCTGGAAATCCCTTCATAGGATGATTCCTGATAAGCTGCTAGTCAGAGCTGAGGGCCAGTTTTCTCAAGGGAACTTTGAATCATACAATGAACCCTGGAATGGTTTGGGTGGGAACAGGGACCTTAAAGCTCAACCAATTCCAGCCACAGCCGCGGGCAGGGACACCTTCATCAGAGCAGGTTGTTCCAGGCCCCATCCAGGCTGGCCTTACACGCCTGCAGGGATGGGGCAGCCCCAGCCCCTGCAGAGGGGACAGGGGCTGTGTGCTCTTGGCCCCAGGAGCAGGGGAAGGGACACTTGGTTTGGAGTAAAGACAGGCTGAGCTGGCCAAGACCCCTCTTGGCTGGGCTTGCCAGAGCTTACACCTGGAACCTGCAGTGGCTCCTCTGCTTGGTGGCCCACAGCCTGATGCCAGGTTGTGGGAGCACCTCTGATCCCACTGGGAATGCCCTGTGGCCGGGCACACACTGCCTGTGCCCAGACATCTTCCTCCCCACCACAGGGGATCACTTCTACAAGCGGAACAAGAACCTGCCTCCAGAGGAGCAGATGATCTCTGCCTTGCCTGACATCAAAGTGCTGACAATAAACGATGACCACGACTTCATGGTCATTGCCTGTGATGGAATCTGGTGAGTGGGGCCTCGGGGGCATCACTGCTCCAGCCTTGCTGCAGAGCTGAGCCTGAGGAAGGCCTGTTGGACCCTGTGGCACGTGTGCTCCCTTTGCCTGCCTTCCTGACCTGTCTGCTCTGCAGGAACGTGATGAGCAGCCAGGAAGTGGTGGATTTCATCCAGTCCAAGATCACCCAGAAGGATGAGAATGGAGTCCTGCGGCCACTCTCCTCCATTGTAGAAGAGGTAAGGGGGGAGCAATGTGGCATTCCTGCATCCCTGCATCCCTGCTCTGTGCTGGCTCTGCCCTCCCACTCCCTCAGAGGGTTCCCTGGGCACTCCAGCCAGTGTCTGACCCAGGGGTGCTGTGCAGCCCAGGGAGTTTGTGCCCACATTCACAAACCTGGGGCTGCCAAGCCCATCTCAAAGCTTATCCGGTGGGAACAGCATTGGGCTCCATCTGCACAGGTCTGGCCTGGCCCCCCGGCCACTGTCAGGTCTGGAGCGGGCCCGGTGCCTCAGGGTGGTGTCCCAGTGTGTGTCTGCTCTCTGTCCTCACTTGCCCTGTCCCTCCCCAGCTGCTGGATCAGTGCTTGGCTCCGGACACCTCGGGGGACGGCACCGGCTGCGATAACATGACGTGCATCATTATCAGCTTCAAGCCCCGCAACACACACCCGCCTGCCGAGAGCGGGAAGCGGAAACTGGGCGAGGCAGCGGCACCAGCAGAGGAGAACGGTGGGGACAGCACCAAGAAGGCCAAGCTGGAGTAGCAGGGCCCGCCTGGGGACTGGGCTGTGCTCACCAGACTCTCGTTTCTTACCCATGCTGAACTCAAGACTGCAGGTCTTGTCCCTTTTTTAGCCTTAGCAGAGGCCTTGTTTGTCCGTGTCCTGGTGGGGGGTGGGCGGGTCTGGTTAGCGAGGGCATGTCCACTGTTCATCCGTAACCATTCCAAAGAGGGAGCCGGGATGAGCCGCGCCCGGGAGCGCCGCGCCGAGGAGCAGGAGGAGATGTCCCCCCATTGTCTCCATGTGGTTGTTGCCATTTCTGTGCCTGTGAATTTCTGTTTGGAGGGAAGAACTTTTTCACTGTTGAGGTTTTTTTAATCTGCACCCGATTATTTAAGGCCCTTTCTGGTTTTTTTTGTGAAACAATCTGGCGGTGGTGCTGCGGCCACACCGTGTTCAGTTGTACACTTTCAATCAATACTTTTTTCAAACTAAAAGACCAGAAAATACAGGTGTGGTCTCGGTCCTTGGTTCTTTCCTGGAGGAGGGTGAGGAGGGTGGGTGGGCAGGAGAACGTTTGTCCCTGTGGTCTTGGATGAGTGTAGGGTTTTGGCCTGTGGCTCCCAGTTTCCCCAGGCTGGCTCTTCTGAGGTGTCTCACAGAGTGGACCTGAGCCTCTGGAGAAAGTCTGTGTCTGCTCAAGGGCTGGGGCACCAGGCAGGCCTTGAGCTCCCCTGCCCACAGCACCCCCAGAGCTGCACCTTCTGTCCAGGTGTGTCAGGAGGCAGCTCCTCCGATGCACACTCGGACAGGGGGGTTCAGTACCTGCAGGAGCGAAGCCGTGGGCTGTGAACCCCTGATGGAAGGGTGTGGGCCATGCAGGTGGGCTCTCCCTGTGTGCCACACAGAGCCCACTGAGCACTCTGTGGTGGTGCATTATTTCTTTCCTTGTCACACACACACAGCTGGTGCCTTTCATGTGCATTTCCCACACTTGTTCTTTCGCCCAGTCCCTCCTTTCCCCACAGCCTGGAGCTTGGAGCTGTCCCACGTGCCCCAGGATTGCAGGGAGCCCCTGTCTGACCATCCTGGGCCCCTGTGCCAGCCAGAGCCACACTGGAGGTGACCAGGGCACCTCCCTGCCCAGCCCCAGCTCCCTGTGCTCCCCTTGCCTGGTGAGCTGCCAGCACTGGGCCTGCCAGGGAGGCACAGCACCCCTGCGCCCTGAGCAGCTGCAGCAAGGCAAGGCACACACCTGCAGCTCTGAGGGCCTTTGCTGTGGCACAGGACACACCACAGAGCGTTCTGAGCAAAATCAGCATGGTAAAACATCAACGGAGCACACAGGAAATGGTCATCGTGGTGACTAATGTGAGGTCACCACGAATCAGAGCCATTTTGGGGACTGCACAGAGACTGGAGACTGCATCACAAACCTTGATGACCAGGAACAAAGTTTAAAACCAAACCCTCTGGAGATGGATGCCTGGCAGCTGGAATGGGATGACAGCACATGGCAATTGAGGCAAACTGGTTTTAATGTCACCAAGCAAAGCTGCCTCAGCTCAGGCTCTCAGGGACTGCAGAAATAACTAATACTTCAGGGCTGCTTGTCCCTGTGACTGTTCATTCTGTTTGCTCAGAATCTGGAGTAGCCTTGAGCAGGATGTTGATAGCAGGGAGGAAGTGTGAGGTCCCTTCCCAGAGTGACCCCGAGATAAACCCAGCATCAGCAAGTGGGAGTTGTGCTGAGAACAAACCCATTTTGCAAAGGAGAAAAGGCAGCCCCATTCCAGGGGAACGTGCAAACAGCCCGAGCAGCACATCCAGCTGGACACTGCAGACACCACAGCAGGCCAGGGCTGGACAATTCACTGCAGAGCCACCAGGCAGGGTGGGGAGCTGTGGCTTGGGGTGCCAGGGAAGGGTGAAAGGTGCCAGGAGAGGCAGCAGCTGGGCTGGGGAGGGACAGCCTGAACTGCAGACGCCAAGAGAGCAGCCCGGGACCAGAGGGGTGGAGTTCATCCTGGGAAAGGGAAGATCTGTAGTGCAAGCACTGTCAAAGGCACAGCCCCATCACATGGGAGTCCCAGAGCAGCTGGAGGAGGCTGCGCAGGTGGGACAGCTCACAAAGCTCACCTGCTGTGGGACAGGCTGGGACAGCTGGGGATGCTCAGCCTGGGGAAGAGCAGGACCCAGGGAGACCTGAGAGTCACAGGGCCTAAGGGGCTCCAAGAAACATGGAGGGGCTTTGGCCAAGGGCCTGGAGGGACGGGCAAGGGGAAATGGCTTCCCACTGCCAGAGAGCAGGGTTAGATGGAATATTGGGAAGAAATCCTTCCCTAGTGAGGCCCTGGCACAGAGAAGCTGTGGCTGCCCCATCCCTGCAAGTGTTCAAGGCTAGGTTGGATGAAGCTTGGAGCAGCCTGGTCTCGTGGAAGATGTCCCTGCCCATGGCTTTAAGTTCCCTGCCAACCCAAATCCTTTACTCACTCTGTGACTGCCCACCTTGGAGCAGCAAAACATTCAGGAGCAGCAAAGCATTCAGAAGCAGCAGCTTCTTTTCCCCACGATGCTGCAGTGCAGTCAGTGGCAAGGATCCCAGGGCCTGAGCCTATGCATCCCACCTGGCACTGGGTTCCCTTCAGCCCAAGGTGCTCCCTGCACACCGGCCTGGCTGCAGGATGGATCCCCGAGGGTACCAGAGCAGAGATGGGAGCTGGGGGCTGCTGCCCTCCCCTGACCCTGCAGCCTGCTCTGGGGCAGATCGGCTGGTACAGGCAGGGCAGAGGCCACACAGATAACCCAGCATGGCCTGGGGGGCCTCTTCCTCACCCAGGTCAGATGTGATGCCTCTTGTGCACACCAGTGAGCTGCCAGGGGGGAGTTTTGCCACAGGAGACAGAGCAGCTTTATTTCCTAGTGAAAAGAAAGCAGAGCAGCTTTATTTCCTAGTGGTGCCTCTGGGAAGGGTGGGCAGGGCTAGTGCAGGGTGCAGCAGTGCTGGGTGCAGCTGGCACCCAGAGGGCACAGGGCCCGTGTGTGGGTCAGGACCCCCCCTCAGGCCCCCATCACTCCACAGGGACACCCACGGAGCTGCCCCTGTCACTGGTGGCGCCCAGGGAGTCCCCAGAGAGGCTCTGCCCACTCAGGGCACTGCTGAGGCTCTGCTGCCGGGCAGAACGTGGCACTGCTTCCACCGACACCTCCACCTCGATGGTGACACCTTCCCTGCAGACAGACAGACAGACAGACAGACAGACATGGGCCTGAGGGCAGCGGCCCCAAGGGGAACAGCCCGTCCCTGCCCAGCACAGCTGTTTGAAGGGATGTGCCAGCCCCTCGGCACCCTGCCTACCTGTCGGAGGCGTCCTGGCCCTCGCTCAGCATGCTCCCAGCCAGGGCCACCGTGCTGGCAGACTGGCTGTCCCGCTGTGGCCGTGCCGGGCGCTGGCTGCGGCCGCTGCTGGGCAGGGACAGGGAGGCGGCGGCGTCCGGAGCTCCGTCCTCGGCCGCTCTGGGGCTGGGCAGCGCCGACCACAGCTCGTTCACTGCAGACAGAGAGAACACGCCGTTGCACAGCCTGCCCGCGGCACACGGGGCACAGCCCGGCCCTGCCAGCTCCCAGGCACCCACGCTTGGCCAGGTTGTCCAGCTCCACCACGCCCAGGTCGCCGGGGGCGCGGCCGCCCCTGCAGCCCCAGCGGCTCCGGCACAGCGACAGCACCACGGTCCCGTACACGTAGGTGAGCACCAGGGGCACGCCGACACCTGCGGGGGCACCCAGGGTCACTGCCAGCCCCAGACGTGCCCTCGGTGCCACCCAGCCCTCGGCACTCACCCACAGTGAGAGCTGTGATGATGGGGGACACAAAGAGGGACAGGAGGACGCTGCTGGTGACAGAGAGGCACTGCTGGCACCCGGACAGGCTGCTCCGCCGGCTCTGGCCCAGCACCTCGGGGACAAACACAACGGTGAAGGCTCTGCAGGGGCCTCGGCACAGCCCCAGGGACACAGACAGGGGACAGCCCGGCAGAGCTCCAGCCACAGGCACCCAGACACCCTCCCTGTCCCCAGGGACACTGCCACCAAGCACTGCCACCAAGCACTGCCACCACAGCACTGCCATCCCAGCACTGCCACCCCAGGGACAGTGCCACCACAGGGACAGTGCCACCTCAGGGACAGTGCCACCTCAGGGACAGTGCCACCACAGGGACAGTGCCACCACAGGGACAGTGCCACCTCAGGGACAGTGCCACCAAGCACTGCCACCAAGCACTGCCACCACAGGGACAGTGCCACCACAGCACTGCCACCACAGCATTGCCACCCCACAGCACTGCCCCACAGCACTGCCATCACAGGGACAGTGCCACCACAGGGACAGTGCCACCAAGCACTGCCACCACAGGGACAGTGCCACCACAGGGACAGTGCCACCACAGGGACAGTGCCACCAAGCACTGCCACCAAGCACTGCCACCAAGCACTGCCACCACAGGGACAGTGCCACCTCAGGGACAGTGCCACCACAGCACTGCCATCCCAGCACTGCCCCCACAGCATTGCCACCCCACAGCACTGCCACCACAGGGACAGTGCCACCCCAGCATTGCCACCACAGCACAGGTGTCCCTGGAGAGCCCCCCTAGGACCCCTCCTCCTTTCCCCCACCCTGACCCCACTCCCCAGGCTGGGCACACCTGCACTGGCAGGGGCTGCTGGGGGCAGCAGGAGGTCCTGGCAAGGCAGGACTGGGCAGCCAGGGGTGGCACAGGGACGTGCTGTGGGCAGTCGGGGTGGCACAGGGCAGTCAGGGCGGCAAGGGATGTGTTGAGGGTGGTCAGGGTGGCACAGGGATGTGCTGAGGATAGTCCAGAGTGGCACAGGGATGTGCTGAGGGTACTCAGGGGTGGCACAGGAATGTGCTGAGGGTACTCAGGGGTGGCACAGGGATGTGCTGAGGGTACTCAGGGGTGGCACTGGGATGTGCTGAGGGCAGTCAGGGTGGCACAGGGACGTGCTGTGAGCAGCAAGGAGCACTGCAGGCCAAGAGCCACGGGCTCCCAGGCTCAGCAGGGAGCAGGACCACAGCTGCCAGTACCTTCCTACCCATGTAGATGGGGATCCCAATGGTGATGACAGGGACAGCAACGCCTGCAGCAAGGGAGATGACCATGGGCGCTCCCAGCACCATGCCCAGCTGCCACAGGATCCTGCGGGTCCGGGACCACGGCCTCTTCCCCCAGAAGGTGCAGCCAGAGGGGCTGTGGGCACAGAGCCAAGGTGGCAGCAGAGGCCAGCACAGCCTGGCCCCATGTCAGAGACACCCACGAGCCCACCTGAGGGCAGGCAGCCAGAATCCCCAACCCCGAGCTCCAGCTGCCTCCCATGGGCTGCCAGCAGCAGCCCCAGCCCTGCCAGAGCCAGCAGCACAGAGCACCCTGCTCCCCTGGCTAACCCCAAACCTGGGGCAGGGCCTGCCTGCCCCCATGCCAGCTCCCCATCCTGTCAGAGCCCCCAGCCTCGGCCAGGGCAGTCCCACAGAGCCCCAGCTCCTGTCAGAGCCCCCAGCCCCAAGGCCCCACACTGACCTCAGGAAGTGCACGTCAGAGATCTCCTGCAGGCAGAGCCAGCAGAAGAGGCAGCCACACACGGTGCAGTTCATGCGGTTGCAGCTGCCATCGTTGATCTTCATGATGAAGGCGCTGCAGCGAGGACAGACCTTGATGTCCTCGGCCTCAGCTGGGGGGAGACAAGATGGGATGGGGGAGCAGGACAGAGCAGTGTGCATCCATGCCAGCCTGTCCCTGTGTGCACCCATGCCAGCCTGTCCCTGTCCCAGTGTGCATCCATGCCAGCCTGTCCCTGTCCGCATCCATGCCAGCCTGTCCAGTGTGCACCCATCCCAGCCTGTCCAGTGTGCACCCATGCCAGCCTGTCCAGTGTGCATCCATGCCAGCCTGTCCCTGTCCCTGTGTGCACCCATGCCAGCCTGTCCCTGTCCCCGTGTGCATCCATGCCAGCCTGTCCAGTGTGCATCCATGCCAGCCTGTCCCAGTGTGCATCCATCCCAGCCTGTCCCTGTCCCTGTGTGCATCCATGCCAGCCTGTCCCTGTCCCTGTGTGCATCCATGCCAGCCTGTCCCTGTCCCTGTGTGCATCCATGCCAGCCTTCCCCACCCCATAGGAACCATGGGGGGAGCCGAGGGCCCTCTGCACACCCTGGGCCAAGTGGCACAGGGGCTGTGAGATGCAGCAGAGGGAGCTCTGGCTGGATCCTGGCTGGAGCAGCCCCCCAGGCAGCAGGCACAGGGGCACAGAGAGGCACAGAGAGGCACAGGGCTGTGCCAAGCCCCAGCCCCACAGCTCCCACCCCTGCCCAGGTTTGCCTCACCGTGGGCGGGCTCCTCGGGCTGTGCTGAGGGCGTGGCCAGGCCGGGGGTCGGTGGAGCGCAGGGACCCTCGGGGTGCCAGGGCTGCCGGCAGTGGTAGCAGAACTCGGTGCCACAGCCCTCGCGGGCGCAGGTGAGGCGGGGACACTCGGCACAGCCATGGGCGAGGACGGCGTAGCTGTGGGGAGAGGGCAGCAGCTGGGGCTGGGGGACAGCAGGGCACCAGCTGGGGCTGGGGGACAGCAGGGAACCAGCTGGGGCTGGGGGACAGCAGGGCACCCCTCCCCACACAGCCAGGCCAGGCCGTGCCAGCCCTGGTCCTGCACTGAGCTGGAGCCACAGCCCCGGCTCAGGAGAGCTGGGACCCACCCTGAGCTGGGACCCCCCTCAGCTGGGACCCGCCCCTGTCCAGCAGCCCTGGGGCTCACAGAGTACCCAGCACAGCCAAGGGCACTGGCCCTGGCAGACAGAGCTGCACAGCCAAGGAGACAAGAGCTGCACAGGCTCTACAGCCAGACCAGGACTGGACACCTCCCTGGGCACAGCCGGCCCAAGGCAGGACACAGCGATGGGAGCCCGGCCTG
The DNA here is from genome assembly GCF_028769735.1 of Zonotrichia leucophrys gambelii. Classification (NCBI taxonomy): domain Eukaryota; kingdom Metazoa; phylum Chordata; class Aves; order Passeriformes; family Passerellidae; genus Zonotrichia; species Zonotrichia leucophrys. Next base: position 113,083,041 of record NC_088172.1, on the reverse strand, counting down.
GGAAGGGCTCACGGGGCACGGGCACAGCCTGCTGCTGCTGCTGCTGCTGCTGCAGGAGGGGCTCACAGGACACGGGCACAGCCTGCTGCTGCTGCAGGAGGGGCTCACGGGACACGGGCACAGCCTGCTGCTGCTGCTGCTGCTGCAGGAGGGGCTCACAGGACACGGGCACAGCCTGCTGCTGCTGCTGCTGCCGCCCCGCCCCGCATTCCCGCCCGGGCCGCGGTACCTGCAGTCAGGGGCAGGGCACCAGCGGGTGCCGGGGTCCGCCACCAGCAGCCGCCGCAGCAGGAACTCCTCGTACTTGTCGCGGAGGGCGGGCTCGGGGAGCAGCCGGTGCACGTCGTGGGGCGGGATGGCGGCGGGGCAGTGCGGGCAGGCCACGGGCACGCGGCTCTCGGTGACGGCCAGGCGCAGGTACTGCTGCAGGCAGCCGCGGCAGGAGCGGTGCGAGCAGCAGCCCAGCGCGGGGAACGCCTCGGGGGGCTGCGGCAGCAGGCACAGCGGGCACTCCTGCAGCGCCTCGCCCAGGGCCAGCGCCACCCGCGGCTCCGCGGGCTCCGCGGGCTCCGGTTCCGGCGGTGTCTCCCCCGCGGCGGGCCGAGGCTTCCTCCTGAAGCAGCCCAGGAGGCGGCGGGGCCCGGGCACACGCGTGGGCTGCTCCATGGTGCCCCGGGGCGCTGCCGTGAGCTACCGAGGGCAGCGGGGAGCAGCTGGCCCGGCTGCGGCCCCCATGGCCCGGCTCCTAGCCGGCCTCAGGGCGGGCGGTAACGGAGCCATGCCCGGGGACAGGGGCAGGCGGTGCCGCTCGGCCTGCGGAGAGCAGAGAGAGAGAACTGAGAGCCGGCCTGTGCCGGGACAGCGTCTGTGCCCTGGGACAGCCCCTGAGAGCCAGTCTGTGTCTACAACAACCCCCGAGCCTGTTCTGCCCCATCCTGCCTCCTTCAGCTCCACGTTACAGATCCAGGACCACAGAGGTCCCAAACCCCCAGTGTGGGGAAGAGAGCGGCAACACCGGCACGGCCAGCCCAGGCCTGTCCCAGTGTGCATCCATCCCAGCCTGTCCCAGGCCTGTCCCTGCCCCAGTGCGCATCCAGGGGGACAGGGCAGGGTGACACTCACACCCAGCCCCTCCCCAGGGTGACACAAGGCTAAAGCTCCTTTCACTGCAGGGACCCCAGACCCAGCTCATTCAGTGCCCAGGAGCCAGGCGATTCCTGCAGCGGGGTCAATCTGTCCGTTTCCCTCGCTTAGAGCTCACCAATCCATGGCCACAGCACACCCTGTCCCCGTGGTCCCTCCCTCTGTCCCCCCCAGAGCTGCCCCCTGCCCTCCTGCACTGCCACAGCCCACGGAGCTCTCCCGTGCCAGGGGCAGGACCAGCGACACTCGGGTGAGGCTGGGGAGCCCCAGCACAGCTGCTCTGCTGGGCCGGGCACGGGGGCTCTGCGTCCCACAGGGGACACGGCAATTCCCAGGGAGAGGCCAGAGGCAGCCGGGCAGCGGGGAATTTCCGCGGTGACCGGGGATGGGCACACGGCCCGGGCCGTACCTGTCAGCGGGGAATCATCGCCGGCAGCACGGCACCGCCACGGCTCCCCCGGGACGGCCCAGCCCGGCACCCGCAGCGCCCGCGGCACCTGCGGAGGGACAGCGGCGATCCGTGACGGGCCCGAGCGCGGCTCACGCAGCCCGGACACGGAGCGGAGCCACCGGGAGAGCCCCGCGAGGGAGCGGGTGGGGACGGCACAGCCCGGGGACACGGCCGGGCTGCACCGGCCACCTGCGGGCCCGGCCGGGCAGCGGCGGTACCGGCCAGAGCCCGGCGGGACCGGTCGGGCAGCGGCGCTCGGGCCCAGCCCCGGGTGTGCCCGGTGTGACCGCGCGGGGACACCGGCGGGGACTCACCGGGGCCTGCCCTCCGCGCCGCTGCTCGGCGGGGCCGGACCCAGAGGGCACCGGGGGAAGAGCCGCAGCCGCCCCTGACGGGGCACAGAGACCGGTAGCGACCGGCAGCGGCCCCGGTGCCGCCGGTGCCACCGCCTCCCGCCGGCCGGAAGGGGCGGAGCCGCTGCTGTCCCGCCCCGCCCGAGCCCCGGGCGCTGCCCGCCTGTCCCGAGCGCCGTGCTCGGTCCCGTCCCGTTCCGGCCGCACGCCCCCGCCGGGCCCGGGCCCGCTCCGTTCATGCCGCGGCCGCGGGAGGGCGGGGCCGGGGGCGGGGCCGCCTCTGCGCACGCGCACGCCCCGCTTCCGGGTCGCGCGGGCGCTTCCGGGCCAGCCCCCGCGCGCCCGGGGGAAGCGGAAGCGGAAGTGTCCGGTCGAGGCGGGGCGGCGGCGGCCGCCCCGGGCTGGCGGGGGCGGCTGGCGGGCCGCGGGCGGGCGGGCGGCGGGGCCGGGCCGGCGCCGGGGCCCGCCACGATGCCCCGGCGGAAGCAGAGCCACCCGCAGCCGGTGAAGGGTGAGTGCGCGGCGGGCCCGGGGGGCGGCGGCGGCGGCCCGGCGGGGACCCGCGGCGCTCGGAGCGCTGCAGCGGACGCCGAGGATGGCACCGAGGAGACGGCAAGAGCGGCGGTGGTGCTGCCCGGGGACCTGCTGCTGGGCCGTGGCCCGGCCTCCGAGAAGGGACCGCCAGGTGCGTGCGGCCCCGCGGGGACGCCGCCCCTCTCCGGCAGCCCCGCCGGCGGCGACGCGGCCCGGCCGGGCCGTACCGGGCCCGCGCTCGGCGCATCCGGCCGGGCCCGCCCTGCCACGGGCCCGCCCGGCTCGGGCTCCGGCCGAGCTTCCTCTCGCGGGGGAGGCCCGGCCCCCGACGGGGCCCCGGGGTGGGTTCCGCCCGCCCGGCATCGACCCCCGGCACCGATCCCCGAACGCCCCTTCCCGCCGGGGGGCCGCGCCCCGCGGCCGGGCTCATCCCAGAGCCAGCGCAGCGCTCAGCCCCGGGTCCCGTTCCACCGCGGTCCCGTTCCACCGCTCCCCTCGGCGCTGCGGGCCGAACCGAGCGCGCTCAGCCCCGGTGCCGCGGGCAGCGCCTGTCCCGCCGCGGCTGCCGAGCCTGGGTCAGCCCCGGCCGAGGCAGCCGGAGCAGCGAGCGCTGCTCAGCTCCGGGAGCTGCCCACGGGACTGGCGGGAGGCGCTCCCCGCCCCGGGCACCGCGGGAACGGAACGGCCAGAGAGGAGGGCACGGACTGTCCGGCCCCGTGCCCGTCCCCCGCTGCCCCCGGGGCCGTGCCCTGCTCCGTGTGCTCGCCTGGGCTGTGCCGTGTCCTGCTCTGGCACCGAGGGATGGATGGGGCTGCTCGAGGGCTCTGCTTCCCTGCCCCGGAACGGCTGCTGGGAGCCTGCCGGGGGTCTGGGGGCACATTCCACTGGGAATTCCTGTCCTTCCCAAATTCTACAATTCCTGTCCTTCCCAAATTCCACAATTCCTGTCCTTCCCAAATTCTACAATACCTGTCTTCCCTAAATTCCACCGGGAATTCCTGTCCTTCCCAAATTCTACAATACCTGTCTTCCCTAAATTCCACCAGGAATTCCTGTCCTTCCCAAATTCCACCAGGAATTCCTGTCCTTCCCAAATTCCACCGGGAATTTCTCTCATTCCAAATTCCACCAGCAATTCCTGCCCTCCCATTCAGCCCCAGCCCGGGAGCAGGATCAGGAGCTCAGCCCACTGACCCAGGCAGGACAGACACGCTGTGCCATGTGGGCACTGATGGCCCTTTAGGGGACACTGCTCTGGGGATGCTGGGGCACTGCTGGCCCGAGGGGACAGGGGTTCCCTTGGTGTGCCTGGGGCTCAGCTGAGGAGAAAGGGGCTCCCTTGGCAGAGGGCTTGGGGCAGGGCCAGGAGCTCCCCCGTAAGAGCCAGGCCTTGGCAGGATGCCCTTTTCTGGTGTCTGTGTTTCCAGCAGTGGGGACTGCAGGGGTCCAGAGGGTGGCAGCTGCTGAGCCAGGGGTGCAGCTGCCACAGGCACAGTCACAGGGCCAGCAGGGGCACAGCCTCACGGTCGGAGGCCGGGCTGGCACAGAACGGGCAGCAGGGCACAGCTCCAGTGGTCCTGGTGAGCTGCCCTGGCACGAATGGGCAGCAGGCACGGCTCTCAGCTGGTGAGTGCCTGGCACAGAACAGGGCCAGCAGGGCACAGCTCTCAGCTGGTCCTGGTGAGCTGCCCTGGCACAGAACACCCAAGTCTCAGCTGGTCCTGGTGAGCTGCCCTGGCACAGAAGGGGCCAGCAGGGCACGGCTCTCAGCTGGTCCTGGTGAGCTGCCCTGCACAGGGCACAGATATGATGGGCCCGGCACAGTGGGCACGGGGCCCCTCTCAGCTGGTCCTGGTGAGCTGCCCTGGCACAGAACGGGGCCAGCAGGGCACAGCTCTCAGCTGGTCCTGGTGAGCTGCCCTGGCACAGAATGGGGCCAGCAGGGCACGGCTCTCAGCTGGTCCTGGTGAGCTGCCCCTGCAGCCCCAAGCACCAGCCTGGGGCACTTGTGGAGCCCAGGGGTTGCAGCAGGCTGAGTCTGTGCCTTTGAGAGCCTGGCACAGCCTTCCCTGCTGCCACTGGACAGTGGCTCTGTGGGGGCAGGGGAATGTTTCCTGCAGGGTGGAAAGGGCTGGTGTTGGAGCTCCCTGTGCCAGCCATGCCAGTGTGACCAGCTGCCACCCCGGGGCTGGGGCAGTGCCACAGTGAGAGGGGCACAGAGCAGCTTTAAGGGCACCCCTTTCTCCAGCCTGGGCCGGGCTGTGCCCACCACCCTCTACCCCCCAGGCCCAGCAGTGCCAGTGTGGATGATGGACCCAGCTGTCCTCCCACCCTTGCTGGTGCCGGGGTCCTGCCCAGCCATGCACAAGTGTCAGGGTTTCCCGAGACACCCAGAGCAGGCCTCAGCAGGGCGTTGGGGCAGCCTGTGGCTGTGGGGCTCCTCCTGGGTGGCACGGGGGGTGCAGGCACAGGGGCAGGGCCCCGGGGTGGCACAGGGGGCGCAGGCTGAGGGGCAGTGCCCCGGGGTGGCACAGGCACAGTGCCCGGGGGGGTGCAGGGGCACAGGGGCAGTGCCCCGGGGTGGCACAGGGGCAGGGCCCCGGGGTGGCACAGGCACAGGGGCAGTGCCCCAGGGTGGCACAGGGGCAGTGCCCCGGGGTGGCACAGGCACAGGGGCAGTGCCCGCGGCCGGGGATGAGGGGCCCACCCGGGGCGGGGCCTCCCAGGAAGTGGGCACAGGCACCAGGTGCCCGCGGGCGTGGGGCAGCTGGGCTGTGCCCCCTGGGTGGCACGGGGGGGCAGGCACAGGGGCAGTGCCCAGGGGGTACAGGGGGGCAGCGAGGGCAGTGCCCCGGGGGGCACACGGGGCAGGCCCAGGGGTGGCACAGGGGCAGTGCCCCGGGGGGTGCAGGCACAGGGGCAGTGCCCCGGCCAGCCTGGCTGACGCCGCCCCGTGCCCGCGGTGTTCTCAGCAGACACCCTGGTGGGGAAGATCGCTATCCCAGCGTACGCCCTGAGCGACGACGACTGCTCGTCCGGGTACCAGCAGCTGAGCGTGGAGAGCGACCCCGAGGAGGGCGGCGAGCCGGGCCCCGCGGCGCTGCCCTGCCGCCAGTGCGGGCTGCAGCTGGCTGCCAGCCTGGGCCAGAGCTGCCTGCAGTGCGCCGGCGCCGAGGGCGGCCGCAGCCAGCGCATCGTCTACTCCTGCCAGCTCTGCCCCTTCGCCTCGCACTACTCCAGCCACCTCAAGCGCCACATGAAGACACACAACGGGGAGAAGCCCTTCGCCTGCCCGCAGTGCGCCTACGCCTCCGCCCAGCTGGTGAACCTGACGCGGCACCTGCGCACGCACACCGGCGAGAAGCCGTACCGCTGCACGGGCTGCAGCTTCGCCTGCAGCAGCCTGGGCAACCTCAAACGCCACGAGCGCGTCCACAGCCAGGACAAGCCCTTCCAGTGCGCCGCCTGCGACTACCGCTGCAACCAGAGCCGCAACCTGAAGCGGCACATGCTCAGCCACCGCCTGCCCGAGGGCGAGGGGCCGCACCGGCGGGACAAGGACCCAGGTAAAGGTGGGAGGGTGTGGGGATGTGGGGAGAGCTACCGTGGGGGGCTCTGGGGCTGGTGCAGGGCACGGATCCTGCCACTGACCCTAAGTCATGTTACTGCCAGGCTCACCGGGGCACTGGGGCTCGTCACTGAGCCAGTCCTCGCTGGCACTGGGGCTCACTGAGCCAGTCCTCGCTGGCACTGGGGCTCACAGAGCCAATCCTCGCTGGCACTGGGGCTCACAGAGCCAATCCTCGCTGGCACTGGGGCTGTCATGAGCCAGTCCTCACTGGCATGGGGCTCACTGAGCCAGTCCTTGCTGGCACTGGGGCCCACACAGAGCCAATCCTCCTGGCACTGGGGCTCACAGAGCCAGTCCTCGCTGGCACTGGGGCTCACAGCCAGTCCTCGCTGGCACTGGGGCTCAGAGAGCCAGTCCTCACTGGCACTGGGGTTCACAGCCAGTCCTCGCTGGCACTGGGGCTCACAGAGCCAGTCCTCGCTGGCACTGGGGCTCATCACTGAGCCAGTGCTCACTGGCACTGGGGCTCACAGAGCCAATCCTCGCTGGCACTGGGGCTCACAGAGCCAGTCCTCGCTGGCACTGGGGCTCACAGAGCCAGTCCTCGCTGGCACTGGGGCTCACAGAGCCAGTCCTCACTGGCACTGGGGCTCACAGAGCCAGTCCTCGCTGGCACTGGGGCCCATCACAGAGCCAGTCCTCGCTGGCACTGGGGCTCACAGAGCCAGTCCTCGCTGGCACTGTGCCGCCCAGCTCACAGCCCCGTCTCTTTGTCCCGCAGAGCCGCTGCTGCCAGAGCTGAGCCTGCACGTGGGCAGCGGCAGCGGCCCCTTCCTGCCCGGCTGTGCCCGGCTGCGGGGCGAGGAGGCGGCCGCGCTGCCCGAGCTGCTCTTCCCCTTCACGTGCCGCATGTGCGGGCTGGTGCTGGACGACGGCTTCGCGCAGGACGAGGGCCTGGCCGAGCAGGTGTGCGGGCGCTGCAGCCTGGCGGTGCTGGGCACCGAGCCGGGTGCCAGCCCCCGCAAGGGCGCCGGGGACAAGGGCTTCGCCTGCAGCCTGTGCCCCTTCGTCACGCACTACCCCAACCACCTGGCGCGGCACATGAAGACGCACAGCGGGGAGAAGCCCTTCGCCTGCCCGCTCTGCCCCTACGCCTCCGCGCACCTGGACAACCTGAAGCGGCACCAGCGCGTGCACACGGGCGAGAAGCCCTACAAGTGCCAGCTCTGCGACTACGCCTGCGGCAACCTGGCCAACCTCAAGCGTCACGGGCGCATCCACTCAGGCGACAAGCCCTTCCAGTGCAGCCTCTGCAGCTACAGCTGCAACCAGAGCATGAACCTGAAGCGGCACATGCTGCGGCACACGGGCGAGAAGCCCTTCCAGTGCCGGGACTGCTCCTACACCACCGGGCACTGGGACAACTACAAGCGCCACCAGAAGATCCACGGCCACACGGCCGAGAGCTGGGTGAACCCGCGCAATGCCAAAGCCCTCCTGGCCCCCCCAGCCGTGGGCACGGCCCTGCCCTGAGACAGCACTTAGCCCGGCGGGGGCCTGGGGTGCCTGCCCTCCCTGGGGGAGGGAGGACAGGCGGGCACCCCCAGGGGGCTCAGGGCTGCCTTGCAGCAGGCCCAGAGGCACGCTGGGGCCTCGGCAGCCCTGTCCTGCCTGGGCAGGGTGAAGCGACGACCGGCGGCTCTGAGCCCTGCCCGTGTGGCAGCACGGCCATGTCCCCAGCCACGCCAGCTGCCTGATTCTGCCTGCCGGAGCCTTCCTCTGCCGGCGTTTGGGGACAAGGGGGGAGGGGGGAACAGGACTGGTTCCATGGCGGTCGCCGTGCTGGTCGGTGTAATTTATATTGTGTATAAAAGCATTAAACAGTTGGTTTTGTTATCGGCTCTTCACCCTGGGGGCCTTGTTCTGCTACTGAGGAGGGCACGGGGCTGGCACGGAGAGGGGAGGGACAGCAGCCCCCCCCAACAGACAGCCTGGTACCAATCAGGATCCGTTTTAATCATTGTTGCAGTGTGTAAACATCAGTTACTGTCCATTAATGCTCTGTCGGGCTGAGCAGCAGGAGATACGTGGTTACAAGCCTAGATTATGCTGGCGTCTATGAGCGGGTTAGAGGGGACTCTGCGCGGAGCCCCCGAGACAGCTTACTGCACTCTGTCTCGGAGCACGAACCTAAATGCTAATTTGGCATTATGGAGCCTGCCTGGCTCTGCCCCCAGGCCGGGCCGGGCCCTGCACTGCAGCTCCAGGGCTCTGCCCGGGCCAACTGTTCAGGTCAAACGAGCCCTCTCCCAGCTGGAGCCAGCAGCGGGAGGAGTTCAGCTGCCCCCGCCCCAAGGCAGTGGCGGGCTGGGGGCAGCTCCCAGCCCCGGGGAGCAGGGAAAGGTGGATGGAGCAGGTGAGAGGCACGTCGATTGCAACCTGGCTGCAGGTCGTACATTCCTCAGCGAAGGCCCTCGCTCAGGCCGGGGCTGTCCTGGGCAGGGGGCACTACAGATCCTCATCGCCAATGCCCTCGAAGGCGTAATTGCCGTGGAAGTCGTTAGCGCCCACGTCGTTAGCAGAGCTGGAGTGGCTGATCCCACGCAGGCTGACAGAAGTGAGCTTGCTCTGTGGAGAAGGGAGACGTTAGGGAGGACAGCCCTAGCTCCCCTACCCACTTAGCCTGAGGTGTCTGCTGCACCCGCACACAACTCACCGAGAGTTTGGCCATGGGCTCCCAGGAGGCGTCAGGTGAGTCCTGTGAGGGCAGCACAGCTGGGCAGCACATGGGACACAACACCCACCCCTCCTTCCACCTGCCCCTCTCCATCCCCAGGGAGTCTGGCTCACTGCAGGGCCTCTTTCCCATCCCAGGGCTCTGGAAGCAGGGCACCACAGCCCTGCTGTCCTCTGGGCTTGCCCCAGCCCTGCCCCGGGGCAGTGCCTCCTCTGGAGGCAGTGAGTTCTGGTTCACAACCCGTCAGCACCGACTGCACGTGTCCCCTGCCCACGGCTCAGGGTCACACTCACCAGCAGCGGGGGTGACTTCACGGCTTGCTGGCTGTCCGAGCGCCGCAGGGCCCCGTTCACCCGCCGCCGGAACATCTGCAGAGCAGCTCAGCTCAGCCCCAGCGCCCAAAGCAGCCCTGGGATGCTGGCCCCATCCCGAGGGGAGCACTCAGGACCCAGCCCAGGCCCTAGGAAGTCACAGGGCCAGGCTGGGGTCCCACTCCAGAGCCATCATCCAGCCCCAGCCCTCACCTTGCGGATGCTGCCTCCAGATTTTTTCACCATCAGCTCATCCACCATGGACTGCAAGCAGATACTCAGCATGATGGCCTGCAAGGGAGAAGTGTCAAGGGGCTCTGTGCACCCCACAGCCCTCCCACACCCTGTGCAGGGCCCAGCCCTTCCCCTGACAGCCACCCCCAGCCCGCCATGCAGGCAGCTCTACCTGTGGGCTGGTGATGGTGACCCACTGCAGCCGGTCCTTGCTCATCAGGTACTCAAAAGCCAGCTCCAGCTTCACCTCGGACTTCCCTGGGCTGCTCCCCGAAGGGCCATTGTTCATGGGCACCTGCACGGACACACACCAAGGCTGGGAGCCTCCAGAGGGGAAGGAGCAGCTCCCCAGACACCAGTGCAGCACCGAGCCAAGTGTGGGACACCTGCCCAGTGCCCACCAGTCCTCTGCCACTGTCAGGTCCCCTCCAGCACACCAATGATCCCCTCAGCCCCAAGGCATGACTCAGACCCTCTCCAGGCCTGCTGGGCCAGAGGCTGGAGTCAGAGCCAGCACCTTTCCTAGGAAGAGGTGCCCCCCAGCGCCCTCCCTGCTCCCCAGGCGTCACTCACCGAGGATGTGACCCGCCAGCACCGCATGCGAGTGACCTTGAAGCTGCCCTCCTTGATCTGCTCGTTGGGCAGCCGCACCTGGAAGTTGAGCTCGTTGTTGCCGGCGCTGACCACGACGTGGCAGCCCTTCTCGGGGAAATCCGTGACACAGGGGTCGAACTTGAGATAGCCGTAGTACTTGAGGGTCTGCGCCAGGCGGATGAACTGCGGGCAGGGCAGGGGTGCTCAGCAACAGGGCACCAACCCGGTACCACACAGGAGAGAGGCTGGTGCAGAGCCAGAGCTGCCCCGGTCGTGGTGGCACTGTTCCCTTTCCTACCTCCTTCTTGGAGACCTTCTCCTGCAGGGACTTCAGCTGCCGGTGCTGCTCCTTGTTGACAAGGATCCACCCGTGTTCGATGTCTGACACCGTCTGCAGGCAGCAGAGGCTGGTGAGCGCCTGGGACCGGAGCCCCCCAGCCCCTGCACAGTGTCTGTCCTCACCTGGCTGTGCCACACCAACCCTCACCTGTGCATACAGCAAGTTCAGCCCCACACGGTGCTCCATCACATCGTCGTCATAGGCCGAGTCCCAGTAGCTGGAAGGGAACCACAGGGGTTAGCCTGCTCCAGCAGTGAGGAGAAAATCACCCTCCTGTGGGCTGGTAGCCATCAGTCACCGTGCCCTGCTCCCCATCTAAACCAGCTGCCATGGGAAGGCAGGAATGAGCTGAGCACAGCAGGGCAGCTCCTGCTCCAGTGTCATGGTCAGGGATGCTCAGGTGCGTTCCTGGGGGCCAAAGCACCAGTGGGCAGCAATGGCAGCAGGGGAGGGTCCCTGTGTGGGCAGCAATGGCAGCAGGGGAGGGTCCCTGTGTGGATCCAGGAGCCCTGGGCACCACCCCAGTGCTGCCCCAGAGCCCCGCTCACCTCTTGCGCAGGATGATCTGGAACTCGGGGTTGTGCAGGCTGGTCACTGACACGTAGGGCAGCTCAAACTCCTGCAGCTTCCTCACAACTGCGGGGAAACAGCAGCTCAGCAGCCCCTCTGGGCAGCAGGAGCCCCTTGGCCCCACACCAGGGTGCCCCCAGGAGCACAGCTGTGCCCCCAGCCAGGGCAGGGCCCAAGCACACAGCCCTCACTCCAGGCAGGGGCACAGCACGTGTCCCACCCACAGCGGGCTCCACTCACAGGAGAAAGCTCCATCCTTGGTCTCCCTCACTAGGAAGAGGCTGAAGTAGCCAACCAGGTCATCTGGCAGATCCAGCTTGGAGGCCACAGCCTGGGAGGAAGAGCAGGATAGTCCCAATAGAGTCCCAACATGGTGGCCAGACCCAGCCCATGTGCATCCTCCCAACAGCAGGAAGGCAGCACCTCTGCTGCCCTGAGCCAGGCCTGGGCTCCTGGCAACCAGGAAACAGCGAGGGGACCCCAAACACCAGTCTGGACCCAGACACACCCTGCAGCACACCCATTCCAGCTCCCAGCTCTCAGCCCCACCAGGTCAGCCCTGCTCCAGGGTGGGCAGATGGCAGGGGAGGGCAGGGGGGCTACCAGGCTGAGAGAGCCCCAGCCATGTGGGAAAGCCCAGGAGGCAGCAAGAGGGGCTGGTCCCAGCCAGCAGGACAGCTGTGGCACCTCGAGGACATCCTCTGTCTGGTCCGACGTCAGGATGGTGACCTTGACCTTCTGCCCGTTGGAGAGCAGCACCTCCAGCAGCACCTCCTCCGTGGGGATCTGCTGCGTCTCCTGCACAGAGAACAGCACTGGCACCCAGCCCCTCCTGCACAGAGAACAGCACTGGCACCCAGCCCCTCCTGCACAGAGGGACAGCACTGGCACCCAGCCCCTCCTGCACAGAGAACAGCACTGGCACCCAGCCCCTCCTGCACAGAGGGACAGCACTGGCACCCAGCCCCTCCTGCACAGAGAACAGCACTGGCACCCAGCCCCTCCTGCACAGAGGGACAGCACTGGCACCCAGCCCCTCCTGCACAGAGGGACAGCACTGGCACCCAGCCCCTCCTGCACAGAGGGACAGCACTGGCACCCAGCCCCTCGTGCACAGAGGGACAGCACTGGCACCCAGCCCCTCCTGCACAGAGAACAGCACTGGCACCCAGCCCCTCCTGCACAGAGAACAGCACTGGCACCCAGCCCCTCCTGCACAGAGAACAGCACTGGCACCCAGCCCCTCACACAGCCCGGGGGCACAGAGCTGCCCCAGGTGTGCCCTCACCTGCTGGGCCTTGCGCAGGAAGCTGTTGAAGGTCTCGCTGCCGCCCAGCGTCGGGTCCTGCCGCACTGCAGGAGGGGCACGAGCGGTCAGGGATCCCGCGGGAAGGGACAGGGACACACAGCACTGCCTGGGGCCAGCCAGGAACCCCCCTGCACAGCCCCACTGTGCCAGAGCAGGGCAGGGGCTGGCACAGGAGCTGGCACCCAGGGGACAAGGCCATCAAACGCCAGGGCTGCCCTGGGAGGTGCAAGCGGCACCGCAGGGAACGGAGCAGGGCAGGGAGGACAGCTTACCAGCCTGCATGTACTTCTCCAGCTGCTCTCGGCGCTGCTCTACCTCTGCTGGGGTGAGCGTGAAGATCTTCTTTGGGGGGAAGGCTGGGACCACGTTGGCACCATACTCCTTCCTTAGCTGGGACGAGGACAGAGTGCTGCTGCAGCATCCCCACCCTCGCTGACCCCCAGGGCCAGCGAGGGGAGCAGAGAGCTCCCAGCACCCTGAGCCCCGCAGGAAGGTGAGGAGCACGAGCTCTGCCCCGGTGTCCCCGTACCTGCTCGTGCAGGCCCAGGAGCTGGCTGTAGCGCACCCGGCAGTGCAGCACCCCGTTCACGTGGATGTTGTAGGCCTGCAGGGAGAGAGGCCGCTCAGAGCCAGCACTGCCAGCTGCAGGAGCCCCCCAGGAGATGCCCAGGGAGCCCCCAGGAAAAGGCAACATCCCTGAGCACCCTGCCCGAGGGCAGAATGGTTCAGGAATATGAGCACACCCAGGAGATGTGCCACTGGACAGCAGGAAGGTCTGACCCTGTGTGCCCAGCCCTGGGGAGCACAGAGCCACGCTGCAGCCCCACGGACAGGGACAGCCCTCCCCACTGCCAGGGCTTCACAAGGAACAGGTCCTGGCTGAGCTCTGGCTCAAACCCTGCTGATGCCACAGGCTGAGCACAGCTGGGAGTGCAGAGCACAGGGAACACCTGGCAGAGCACAGCTGGGAGTGCAGCACACACAGGAACACCTGGCAGAGCACAGCTGGGAGTGCAGAACGCACAGGAACACCTGGCTGAGCACAGCTGGGAGTGCAGAGCACACAGGGAACACCTGGCTGAGCACACAGGGAACACCTGGCTGAGCACAGCTGGGAGTGCAGAACGCACAGGGAACACCTGGCTGAGCACAGCTGGGAGTGCAGAGCACAGGGAACACCTGGCTGAGCACAGCTGGGAGTGCAGAACGCACAGGGAACACCTGGCTGAGCACAGCTGGGAGTGCAGCACACACAGGGAACACCTGGCAGAGCACAGCTGGGAGTGCAGAACGCACAGGGAACACCTGGCTGAGCACAGCTGGGAGTGCAGCACACACAGGAACACCTGGCTGAGCACACAGGGAACACCTGGCAGAGCACAGCTGTGAGTGCAGCACACACAGGGAACACCTGGCTGAGCACAGCTGGGAGTGCAGAACGCACAGGGAACACCTGGCAGAGCACAGCTGGGAGTGCAGCACACACAGGAACACCTGGCTGAGCACAGCTGGGAGTGCAGAACGCACAGGAACACCTGGCTGAGCACAGCTGGGAGTGCAGCACACACAGGAACACCTGGCTGAGCACAGCTGGGAGTGCAGAGCACAGGGAACACCTGGCTGAGCACACAGGGAACACCTGGCACCCCCATGGTCCAGCTCCCAGCACCTCACCCTACACACAGAGTTCCTTCAAGGACAGCGGTGTCCTGCCGCCCCCACAGCACCGTTTGGGAGGGCGAGAGGATGGCCATGAGCCCGCAGCCAGCCACGGCAGCCCAGCCCAGCCTCCAGGGATGCCCCCAGTGCCCTCCTGCTCCTGGGCACCGCCCAGCCAGGCCGGGGCTCACACGGGCACCTCGCCACCCAAACCAGCCCGGCGCCTCGGGGCTGCTGCGGGGCACCGGGAGGGACGGGCAGCCCCGCACCTGCCCACATCAGGGCTCTCCATCAGCCGCGGCTCCTGCCCAGCCCCGGGCTCTGCCCCAGGCCCGAGGAGCCCCGGCAGCGGCGGAGGGCAAAGGGCAGGGGGGTCACAAGGACGAAATGCCTCGAGGGCTGCCCGCTCCTGCGGCCCGTGAGCAACTGCAGCTCCCGCGGATGGCCGGGGCTCTGCATCGCCGCTCACACCGGGACCGGGCTGCTCCATCGGGACCGTGCCCCACCGCGGGTCCCGGGGCATCCCCGGAGAGCGATCTCGGCACCGGGGCAAGCGTGGGTGTTGGAGCGCAGGGCTGCCCACCCTCCCCCCGAGAGCGAGCAGCGATCCGGACCCTGCGCCAGCCTGGGGGCTCTGCCGGCCCCGGGAAGGGCTCCGGGCACTCGGAGTCCCGGCCCCGCTCCGGAGGCGCTCACGGCGCACGGACCAAAACAGGAAGCCGGGACAAACGGACGGACGGGCGGGCCAGGATGAGCCGGGGCTGGGATGGGACCGGACGGGGCCCGCGCGGGCTGCCCGCCCCCGCCCGCGGCACCGGGCAGGGCAAGGTCCGGACACCCGGGGCTGCTCCGGGACCTCCCGCGCCCCATCCGGAGCCGCGGGGGCGGCGGGGCCCGATCCCTGCTCGGCCCTGGCACAGGGCGCCGGCCGGGGATGGCGGCGGGCCGGGACCTGCCCGCCTCGCCCGGCCCCCGTCCCGGTCCCGGTCCTGATCCCGACCCGCCACCGCGCCGGGGCTGCGGACCCGCACGGCCCCAGCGGGGCCGCACCGCACCCGGGCCGAGGAGCCGCGCCACCCACTCGGCTCCGTTCTGCGGGGCGGCTCCGTGCTGCGGGACAGCTCCGCTCCCTCGGCCTCGCTCACCACGTAGGCGGGGGCGCCGCCGTCCCCGGCGCGGGTCTCGGTCTCGGGAATGGAGAAGTGCATGGCCGGGCCGAGCGCGCCCCCGCTACCCGCCTCCCGCCGCCGCCATCTCGGGCCAGCACTCCCCGCGATGGCGCGGCCGGCAGCACCGCCCGCCCCAGGGCCGCCCCGCTCCGCCCCGCCCGGGGCCGTCGCTCTCCGCCCGCCCCGCTTGGCCCCGCTCCGCCCGCCCCGGGGCCGCCCCGCCGTGCCGTGCCCGCCCCGCCCCGAGCGGCCCCGCCGGGGCTGCAGGCGCGCCCGCAGCGCGTGCCCGCGGCGGGACGGGACCGGGGGGCGGGGCCCGGAGGGAGCCCCGGGAACGGACCGGCCCGCACCGGGGGTGACGTCACCGCGTCACGGAGAGCGGCGGACGTGCGCGGTCACGTGGCGCCGGCTGGCCGGCAGGAGGCGCTGAGGGCGGCGCCATGGCGGAGCGTGAGCGTGAGGGTGAGTGCGGGACCGGACACGGGGACCGGCTCCGGGACACCGGCACCGGGACGAGACCCGGCCGCGCTCACACTCCCGTCATTCTAGGTGCGAACCCCGAGGGAGCTGCGCCAGTGGCGGCGGGACCGCAGGTGAGCGGGGCCGGGGCCGGTGTGAGGCCGGGGCTGCGGAGCGGGGCCGGGCCGCTGACGCTGTGTGCCCACAGGCGCCGGAGCTCTCCCGGGAGGAGAAGCTGCAGCTGCGGAAGGAGAAGAAGCAGCAGAAGAAGAAGAAGAGGAGCGAGAAGGGGCCGTCGGCCGAGCCCGCAGAGCTGGGGGCGCCCCCCGAAGCGGGGCAGCCGCGGGGTGAGCAGCGCCGGGCTGGCAGCGCCCGGAGCCCGCAGGGTCTTACAGCGGGACCCCTGGGGTGTAGACCCGGTCCGTGCCCCGGTTCGGGCCCTCGGCCGGCCGTGTTGCCGTGGGGACTGCAGTACAGAGAGCCCAGTCCCCTGCTCCGGGAGCGCGGGGCTGCCCCGGTGTGCCGTGCCGTGCCGTGCCGTGCCGTGCCGTGCCCCCGGCGTGCCGAGTCAGCTGCGCCGTGCCGAGGGCCTGGAGCCCCTTAGGGCCCGGAGGGCTCTCCCTGCCGCGGGCTGCCCCTCGCACTGGGCTGCATCTCCCGGCCAGGCTGGGCACAGGCTCCCCTTTCCTCCCCGCAGCAGCTGCTCAGCCCACGTCCCCCCCTGCCCCCGCTGATGGCCCCGGTGACGGCGAGAAACCCGCGGGGGGCAAGAGCAAAGCGGAGCTGCGAGCGGAGCGCCGGGCTAAGCAGGAGGCTGAGCGGGCCCAGAAGCTGGCCAGGAAGGCAGAGCTGAGCCAGGCAGCCACGGCGGCCAAGCCCCGGCAGAGCCCCACCGAGCCGCAGTCCAGTAAGGCTGTCAGCACCACGGTGTGGGGAGCAGAGGGCGGGCGAGCAGGACGGGAGGGTCTGCTGTGGGCTCGGGCGAGGGATGCCCGTGTCATCCATCCGTGCTCTGGGTTCTGCCTGTCCCAGGGTGCTGCCCTGCCTTCCCTGAATTTGGGGGGCACCAAAGCAGCTTGGTCTCATGCCAGCCATCCTTGCAGTGGTGAAGCGGCTGCCAGAGCATGTGCAGGTGGATGACCCTGCTGCCCAGAGGAAACTGGCCAAGAAGCTGGAGAGGCAGCAGGTAGGAGGAGGACTGGGTGGCAGGCTGCACACTGGGGCAGCTGTGCTGCAGAGGGCCTGGGGGGGCACATGGTGGGACCAGAGCCTGCTCTCTGAAGGGCACAGGGGAACTTTGCGTGCCCTGAGCAAGTGCTGGGTGTGACCGGTGGCCCTGGAACGAGCAGAGCACAGGGTGAGCCATCACCACACTTGCCTGCAGGTACCTCTGAGGCAGGACTATGGCACCAAGGTGAACCTGTTCTCCCACCTCCACCAGTACAGCCGCAAGAAGCCACTGACGCAGCAGATGAGGTACAGGGCCTCCCCAGCCCAGGGCTCTGCTCTGGCTGGCCTGGCTGCAGAATGGCTCTGCACGAGGGCTGTCATAGTCCTGCATGTGGGATATGCCTGTTGGAGTGGTGGGGGACATTTTGCTTGCTTTGGGGACTGGCAGTAGGGACAGCCCAGTATCTTTCTTATGGGGAGAGTGCAGAGCCACAGGAGAAGGGGCTGTGGGGTGAGCCTGGCTCCTCAGGTTACTGCCAGCCCCCTTCCTGGGCTGTCCCTTGGGTTGTTGGGCTGGGGCTCATAAATGTTGGGTGTTCTGGGCCGCAGAGGTGCTGACAGCTCCCTCCCCTGGTCCCTGCAGCATCCCCTCCACAGTGATCCACCCCGCAGTGATGCGCCTGGGCCTGCAGTACTCGCAGGGCATCATCAACGGCTCCAACGCCCGCTGCATCGCGCTGCTCGAGGTCTTCAAACAGGTACCTGAGCAGCCACCTGGCAGCAGGGGCTCTGTGCTGCGTGCAGGAGTGTGTTCTGTACCCTCACTGCTGGGGCTGTGTCTGTGGTCAGTTGTCCTCAGCCTCCTCCTTTGGGTCGTGCACGGCAGGGAATTGTGTGGCGCTGCCGCTGCTGTTTGTGTGCCTGGAGCAGCCCCTGCCCCTCCAGGCAGCGTGTCAGGCTGTGCAGGACGTGTGTGCCCCGACACCTGTGCCCTGAGATCACACTCCCTTTCTTCTCGTCCCAGCTGATCCGGGATTACTCCACTCCCCCCAATGAGGAGCTGTCGCGGGACCTGGTGGCCAAGCTGAAGCCACACATCAGGTGAGGGCTCCCAGTGCCAGAGCAGAGGGACCAAAGCTCCGCAGAGTGTGGTCCATTGTTCACATCTCTGGGTCGGTGTCCACCCAAACTTTGGCTGACTTTCCTAGGCTGCTGCCTTCCTGCCCACCGTCCCTCTCCCTGCCTTGGCCCTCCAGGCTGCTTTGGAGCTAAGCCCCTTTCTTGTGCAGCTTCCTGAACCAGTGCCGGCCTCTCTCAGCCAGCATGGGCAATGCCATCAAGTTCCTCAAGAAGGAGATATCGTGCCTGCCTGACACCCTGAGAGAGGATGAGGTGAGTGGCCTCGCTCCGTGGCAGGCTCCAGGCCCTGGGTGAAGGAGCTGAGCAGGGATGGGATGCAGACTCAGAACGGTGGAATTGAAAGCTTGTTACTAGGGGGAAGAGCCTGATGCCAACCTGGCTCAAATCAGGGAGGGGCTGAGAGCAAGAAAGTCTGCATGTGATGTCTCTCCCCAGGCAAAGGAGAAGCTCCAGGACGTGATCGACAAATACCTGCGAGAGAAGATTGTCCTGGCAGCTGAGGCCATCTCAAGGTCTGCCTTTGAGAAGATCAATGACCACGACGTGATCCTGGTGTATGGATGGTGAGCACGGAGCACATCCTGTGGGTAGGAGGAGGGAATGGAGCAGCGTGGGAGGTGAGGCTGTGCTGGTCCTGCCTGGTGTGAAGTTGGATTCCAAGAACCCCAAAGCCGCAGCTCCCTCCACCCAGGGCACTTACAGAGAAACCAGGGCTGTTCAGTGGATTTTAAACAAACTGCAACAAAGTCAAATGCCAGGAAGCAAAAATACAGCAGTTTGCATCCCAAGAAGTAGAGGTGGGGAAAAGAACCAGAGATTGGTGCAGCAGGAGTCTGGGTGTGCTGGGCAGAGCAAGGAGCAGGGGCAGGAGGCCAGTGCAGGGCAGGAGTTGGTGAGAGGCTGTGGGGTGGCAGAGTCCCTTGTGCTGTCACAGACAGGGAGCTCAGTGCTGCTTCCAGGGAGGGCTGAGACCTTTCCCAGGGTGTGTCCTTGTGCGAGGACAGGGAGACATTGTGCCCTGGGAGCCGTCGTGGCAGGAGGGCTCTGGAGGGGCAGCGCTCACCAGGGTGAGGGTGGGCGTTGGGGATGAGGGTGGGCGTTGAGGGTGAGGGTGGTTATTGAGCATGAGGGTGGGCGTTGAGGATGAGGGTGGGCATTGAGGGTGGTTATTGATGATGAGAGTGGCGTTGGGGATGAGGGTGGGCGTTGATGATGAGGGGGGTACTGAGGGTGAGGGTGGTTATTGAGTATGAGGATGGGCGTTGGATGAGGGTGGGCATTGAGGTGGTTATTGAGCATGAGGGTGGTTATTTATGTGAGGGTGGGCGTGAGTATGAGATGGCGTTGGATAGGTGGCCATTGAGGGTGGTTATTGATGATGAGGGTGGCGTTGAGGATGAGGGTGGCATTGGGTGTTATTGATGATGAGGTGGGCGTTGGGGATGAGGGTGGGCATTGAGGTGAGGGTGGTATTGAAGATGAGGGTGGGCGTTGAGGATGAGGGTGGGCGTTGGGGATGAGGGTGGGCGTTGGGGATGAGGGTGGGCATTGAGGGTGGTTATTGATGATGAGGGTGGGCGTTGGGGATGAGGGTGGGCATTGAGGGTGGTTATTGAGGATGAGGGTGGGCGTTGGGGATGAGGGTGGGTGCTGAGGGTGAGGGTGGTTATTGAGGATGAGGGTGGGCGTTGGGGATGAGGGTGGGCATTGAGGGTGAGGGTGGTTATTGAAGATGAGGGTGGGCGTTGGGGATGAGGGTGGGCGTTGGGGATGAGGGTGGGCATTGAGGGTGGTTATTGATGATGAGGGTGGTTATTGAGGATGAGGGTGGCCATTGAGGGTGGTTATTGAGCATGAGGGTGGGCGTTGAGGATGAGGGTGGGCGTTGAGGATGAGGGTGGCGTTGGGATGAGGGTGAGCATTGAGGGTGTTATTGAGCATGAGGGTGTTATTGATGATGAGGGGTTATGAGCATGAGGTGGGCGTTGGGGATGAGGTGGCATTGAGGTGGTTATTGAGGATGAGGAGGGCGTTGGGATGAGGTGGGCGTTGAGCATGAGGTGGGCGTGGATGAGGGTGGGCATTGAGGGTGGTTATTGAGGATGAGGGTGGGCGTTGAGGATGAGGGTGGGCGTTGGGGATGAGGGTGGCCATTGAGGGTGGTTATTGAGCATGAGGATGGCATCGTGGCCCGGCGGGAGCCTGCTCCGGAGGAGGGCAGCCCCTGACAGGCGGCGCTCTGCTGCAGCTCGTCGCTGGTGAACCGCACGCTGTGCGACGCCCACGCCAAGCAGGGCCGCGCGTTCCGCGTGATCGTGGTGGACAGCCGGCCGCGCCTGGAGGGCCGCGAGACGCTGCGGCGCCTGGTGCGGCACGGCATCCACTGCACCTACGTCATGATCAACGCCATCTCCTACGTGCTGCCCGAGGTGAGGGGCTGCCATGGGCTGGGGAGGGGGCGTCTGTCAGGGCCCACAGTGTCACAGACATCTGCTATGAAAAATCCTTTCCTTAGGGTTTTTCCTCCTGAGAAGCTGAGAGGCCTCAGGAACAAAATGTAAACAATGGTTATCTGCTGCTGTGGAATACAACAGGTGCATCTGTGATTGGCCCATGTTAGTTGTTTCTAATTAATGGCCAATCACAATCAGCTGGCTCGGACAGAGAGTCCGAGCCACAAGCTTTTGTTGTCGTTCTTTCTTTTTCTATTCTTTCTTTCTATTCTTTCTTTCTATTCTTTTCTATTCTTATCTTAAGGATTTCTTAGAAGAAATCTTTTCTTCTATTCTTTGAGTATAGTTTTAATATAATATATATCATAAAATAATAAATCAAGCCTTCTGAAACATAGAGTCAGATCTTCATCTCTTCCCTCATTCTAATACCCTTGTGAACATGGTCACACCCCAGGACAAGGTGAGAGATGAGAATCTGACTCCAAGTTCTCAGAAGGCTCATATCATATCATATCATATCATATCACATCTTATGCTATACTAAAACTATACTGAAGAAAGAGAAAGGATACATCAGAAGGCATACCAAGAATGAATAATAAAACCCCGTGACTCCTCAGAGCCTCGACACTGCTGGGCCATGATTGGTCATTAAATTAAAACAATTTGCATGCTGGATGAACAGTCTCCAAATCACATTCCAAAGCAGCAAAACAGGGAGGAGCTGAAGCTTCCCAGGAGAAGAAATCCTGGCAAAGGGATTTTTCAGTTGATACCACGGTGACAGGGGAGGCTGCAGCGTGACCAAAGGTGTGACAGAGCCTGTGTTTCCCCGGCAGGTGTCCAAGGTGCTGCTGGGCGCCCACGCCCTGCTGGCCAATGGCTCTGTCATGTCCCGCGTGGGGACCTCGCAGATCGCGCTGGTCTCCAAGGCCTACAACGTGCCCGTCCTCGTCTGCTGCGAGACGTACAAGTTCTGCGAGCGGGTGCAGACAGATTCCTTTGTCTCCAACGAGCTGGGTACGCCTTCTGTCCCTTTCCCCCACCTGGCACCTTCTCTCCCGGTCCCTGCTGTGGACCATGACAGGCTGCTCGGCCCTGCCATCCCTCCTCCTGGGCACCCCTTGCAGGCAGGGGTGGTGTGTGCTGCTC
Source organism: Zonotrichia leucophrys gambelii (assembly GCF_028769735.1). Classification (NCBI taxonomy): domain Eukaryota; kingdom Metazoa; phylum Chordata; class Aves; order Passeriformes; family Passerellidae; genus Zonotrichia; species Zonotrichia leucophrys. Next base: position 113,061,689 of record NC_088172.1, on the reverse strand, counting down.
CAGGGGCAGGATGGAGAGGTGCTGTCCCCCCCTGATCCTGATGGCTTCTCCACTCTCTGCAGATGACCCTGATGACCTGATTGTGCTCCGGAAGGGCCAGGCCCAGCTTGGGGGCTGGGCAGAGAACAAGTCCCTGCGCCTGCTTAACCTGGTCTATGATGTGACGCCCCCAGACCTGGTGGATTTGGTCATCACAGACTTGGGCATGATCCCCTGCACCTCAGTGCCTGTGGTCCTGCGTGTGAAGAACGTGGATCAGTAGTCGGAGCAGCTGCATGGACACTAATAAACCAGGCCCCAGTACTCTGTGTGTGCCATCTGTGGTGTGGCAGAGCCCTGGCACCCGTGTCATCCAAGTCATCCAGAGCTGGCACAGCTCTGCACCTTCCTTGGTGCCTGTCCTCCCACTCCAGGCTGCAGCATAGACGGGTCTTCCCTGTCCCTAGGCTCCTCCTGTGGGGAAGCGATGACAGTGTGGTGATGGCCCCTGGCTTACTTTCCTCGGAGATCTGGTGGCTCTCGGGCTGTGCTTCTGGCAGACCCCGAGCTGGGCTGGCAGGGGAGAGCCCGGGACCCGAGCGGGACCGGCGGTGCCCGGGACAGGGAAGCGGGACCGGCGGTGCCCGAGCGGGGAAGCGGGACCGGCACCGGCGCGGGGCTCCCAGACCACTGGGGGCGGGGCCTGCCTCCGGGGGCGGGGCCATGCAAATCGCACCGCTGCTCTGGCAGGGCCAGCAGCGCCCTCATGGGGCGTGTCCATGCAAATGAGGCCCCGCCGCGCGGCATGACGGGACACAGCCCGCTCAGGGACCCCGCTGCCCTCGCCCGTGCGGGCCGGGCCGGGCCGTGCGGGAGCTGCGGGCTCACAGCGCACGGAAGGAATTACACCGGGCAGATTGCTGCAGTCCGAGTGTGCTGGCCTGTGCGACATCACCACTGCAGCGTGACTGCATAATTTGTGTTAGAGGAGATGGTGCTGGTAGTCTCTGATATCCTTGTTTGGAGGGAGAGTTGAAATCAGGGCTGGCTAGCTACAGGTAGTGTGCACACGTTGTTTGTTGGTATTCCCAATTGCAGCCGCAGGGATCGTTTACAGACGCAGCAGCAGTCTGTACAGCAGCAGTGTTGCAAGCCCGACTGCACGGGGCCTCAGTGTCCAGTCCCTGCCCCATCTCCATCTCTGCTTAAATGTCCCAGGCTCTCTCCAGGCTCCGGCCTGCGGTTCCAGAAGCGCCAGCGGCCCCACAGAGCGCTCGGTGGGACGGCAAGACTCGGGCTGGCATCCCAGCCAGCCCTCCGACCTCGCGGGAGGGACAAACGGGCAGAGACTTGGTCCGACTCGGGGTGCACCAAATTCCCACTGTCTGTAAGTCCGGCTGAACTCGCAGACTGGGCCGGGTGTGAGCCAGACGGTGCTCACCGAACAGCACCCCGTTGACCGGGGTGTTTCCCTGCTCCTGCAGACACGACGTGGGACAGGCCGGGATCATGCCCCCTTCGATGGCAGCAGTCCTTGGACCCCCTTTAGGGATCTGCTGCCAAGTACTGCCGGGAATGGGATCTGTCTCCTGGGCACCGGCACGGCCTGTTCGGAGAGCGCCCTGGGATGCCCCTGAAGCCACCGCAATCCTCGAACCGCACACCGAGAGCGCCACCGGACCGGGCTGCCCTCGCTGCTTTCCCGTCCTGCCGGGGAATCCCAGACCCCTCGCGGGTCCCGGATCCCACGGCTCCGGTGTCCCTCGCCCCATCCTGAATGCAGGGCCCGGTGTACACTGCCCGGTCACCAACCACGGCGAGCGGCGCCCGCGGCTCAAGGCTCGCACTAAATACAGATGAAGTAAAAGAACAAAACATACCACTCACTGTTTTTCATATCTGTCATTAACCACGTTATCAGGGGAGAGCGCGAACGCAGTCCCCCACTACCACAAATTATGCAGTCGAGTTTCCCGCATTTGGGGAAATCGCAGGGGTCAGCACACCCGGAGTGCAAGGGATGAGCCTCGCCCTGGGAAAACCACCTGCTTGATCATGGTGTCTCCCCTGCCAGGTAAGTATGCCCGACCAGCCCCGCACACCGCCTGCCCCGCCCCACGCACGCCCGCCCAGCACACGCCCGGCCCGGCCCGGCCCCGACCCCGCCCGGCCCTGCCGCGCTGCGGCCCGGCCCGCACGGCCCGGCACGGCCCGGCCCGCGCCAAGCCCGCGGACGCGCCGGGACAGCGCGGGCTTGGCGCGGGACCGGGCCCGGCATGCAGCGCGGCGGGCATCTCATTTGCATGGACACGCCCACTCATCGGTACCGCGCCGCTTCTGCCGCGCGCTCCCATTGCCTCGCCCCCCCACCCGGCCACTCCAGGTCCCGCTCCCTCGCCGACCGAACCGGCTGCCGTTCCTGGTCCGGGTCCGGTTCCTGGTCCTGGTCCTGTTCCTGGTCCCGGTGCCGGTGCCGTGACGCTGCCGGGACTCGCTGTCAGAGCGCAGCGGAGCCGCAGCCGCAGCAGAGCGCGGCCAGCACGGGAGCGGCAGCGGGAACGGAGCCGGGGGCAGCGGCGGGCCCGGGGGTGACCGGGGCTGTGTCCGGGACACCGAGAGCTCCGCCGGTGGTTGGGCCTGCCCGGGGAAAGGGACACGGGGCTGCGAGAGACCGGCGGGGCTGCGGGACGGACCGGGGCGTCAGCGCTCGGCAGGGCCCGGCAAACGAGGCACCGGCCCCGGCAGGGAGAGTGTGAAAAATGATTTTTGTGATTCGTGTCAATGGGCAATGGAATCAGCAAATGCTTGTGTCTGCTGCAGATAAAGTTATCCCAGTCCCCTGGGGTAACTACAAAGAACGGTTTTGAAACTTTCTGAACAAATAAAGCATTGAACAAAAAAAAATAGAAGTAAAGAGATGAGGAAACAGATTGATGCTTAGAATAAAATAGAGGAAGTGGTGGTTAAGCTAAGGGATATTGCAACAAAGCAATGAAATGCTTGTGTATAATAAAAAGCTTGATGCCCTGGTACCAGACAAAAATTCTGCAGGAGACCCCGGTGAAATGCCCCCCTTCAGCTGCCACAAGGACAGGGAGCCAACAACTGCTTGGAAAGACGATGAAATGGCTGATGCCAGCTCATTGATATTTGCTGATTCGGACTAACCAAGCACACGGAAAATGCGTTGTAGCCTTGAAAACAGCTCATACCCCCTGGTGAACTTGTGAGCGGCGCCGTGAGGGGAGCGGTGACTGCCCGGCCACCCAGCGCTGCTCGCCTGCTTTCTTTAAAATGAAGAAACAGAGAAATAAAATCCGGTTTGGCTGTTACATTTCGTATCAAGAGGCAGCGCTGGAGCCGTCCGGGTGCCCCTCCCGCGGGTCCGGCGGGCGCGGAGCGGCTGGGGGCGTGTCCATGCAAATGAGATGCCCGCCGCGCGGCATGCCGGGCCCGATCCCGCGCCAAGCCCGCGCTGTCCCGGCGCGTCCGCGGGCTTGGCGCGGGCCGGGCCGTGCCGGGCCGTGCGGGCCGGGCCGCAGCGCGGCAGGGCCGGGCGGGGTCGGGGCCGGGCCGGGCCGGGCGTGTGCTGGGCGGGCGTGCGTGGGGCGGGGCAGGCGGTGTGTGGGGCTGGTCGGGCATACTTACCTGGCAGGGGAGACACCATGATCAAGCAGGTGGTTTTCCCAGGGCGAGGCTCATCCCTTGCACTCCGGGTGTGCTGACCCCTGCGATTTCCCCAAATGCGGGAAACTCGACTGCATAATTTGTGGTAGTGGGGGACTGCGTTCGCGCTCTCCCCTGGTTTTCCCGGTAAACGACAGAATCAATGTAGCAACTTCCGAAAGCGTACTGAATTTCATAACCTTGTTTTCTTGCGGTTACTTTGTTCTCATTTTCTCTTCCGCTCGCCCTTTTCAGACCGGGTTTTTGCGTATTTGCAGCTAAAAGCCTCTTTTGCTGCGCCATTCCGTTTGTTACGGTTCAGCACTCTCGGGGGTCTCTCTGGTCATGATGACCCCGAGATGTCTCAGGGAGTCCCTTTTCCCAGCCCGGCAGCCGAAGAAGGAGTCAGCATTCTTCTGTTCTCGTTCCAAAGATGTTTATTATTTCTTATCTATAACATTCTTTCTCTGACCCGCCGAGGTCTCTCTGGCAGGTCGGGTTCAGGCACAGTGACCACCTTCAGTGGCGGCTTTATCTTTTATACAATAAACTACGTGTACATTATTTACAATAATTTCCCCATACCTATCACCTATGTTAGTCAGCCTGTCTCTGCCCTGAACCAATCGAAAAGTGCCACCATCACAGCAGAAGACGGAGGCCAAGAAGAAGAAGGAAAATGACTGGACATGCCCAAATTCCTCCATCTTGCCTCCTGAGCCCCCATTCTAAAAACCCCAAAATTCTAAATTTCACCCTGTGATAAACTATCATTCTACTTAAACTTTCGTAAAGGCTTGTGAATCCTCATACAAGGTTGGCAATTGGTTTTTCCAAGAGCTAAAATCGAAAGCACGGGTGGTTTTGACTCCGTGTCAAGGTCTCCGAGCCCCCTGTCAGGGTCTCGATTCCTCCAGGTTAGCCAGAGGAATTTCCTGCGTTCCGACAAAGCACAACATTGTACGCAGTTTGTTCTATTCAGCAAGAAAGGGGTTGAATTCCCTTTTATATCAACTCTCGTCGTTCACAAGGACAAGTTCCCGTCGCTGGAAGTGCGGCAGCACTCGCGGACCCGATCGGTGTGGCCGGGACAGCGATCACCGAGCGGGACCGGCATCCCTGCGCCTCCTGCCCGGCTCGGAACGGCTCGGACCGGCTCGGACCGGCTCGGAACGGCTCGGACCCGCTCGGATCCGCTCGGAGCCGCTCTCCGCCGGGTGTTCCCCTGGGCCCGCAGGTCGGGGTGGGACCGGCCCGGATCATCCCGGCTCCAGACTCGGCATTCCTGACCCCCCTCGGGAGCCGCTCTCCAATTCCAGCGGGGAATAACCGGGGCTCCGGCAGCGCTCGTTTGCGGACCCGCGGACCCTTCAGGACCCGCGGCTATCCCTGAGCCACCTACCGGGGACGGGACGGGGAAGCTGCGATCGAGATGTGCCCCGTCCGCTGAACGCATCTGCGCGCCGGACCGCGGCCGCTGAGGGGCCGACATTGGCAGCGTTAAAGAGCTTGTAACTGTCCTGAGTGACCCAACGTAAGCTATTTCTGTTTTTGAACCGGAATACCAGGGGAGAGCGCGAACGCAGTCCCCCACTACCACAAATTATGCAGTCGAGTTTCCCGCATTTGGGGAAATCGCAGGGGTCAGCACACCCGGAGTGCAAAGGATGAGCCTCGCCCTGGGAAAACCACCTGCTTGATCATGGTGTCTCCCCTGCCAGGTAAGTATGCCCGACCAGCCCCACACACCGCCTGCCCCGCCCCACGCACGCCCGCCCAGCACACGCCCGGCCCGGCCCGGCCCCGACCCCGCCCGGCCCTGCCGCGCTGCGGCCCGGCCCGCACGGCCCGGCACGGCCCGGCCCGCGCCAAGCCCGCGGACGCGCCGGGACAGCGCGGGTTTGGCGCGGGATCGGGCCCGGCATGCCGCGCGGCGGGCATCTCATTTGCATGGACACGCCCTGTAAGGGCTGGCTCATTGACGGGCTCAGCCCACACTCGGCGCGTCCTTTTGACGTCATCAACTGGCCGTCCCCGGTTCCGGTTCGGTGCTGTCGGCGCGGCCCGCACCGGGGCCGTGGCTCTGGGAGCCCCCGATGGCGTCAGGCGCCGCCCGCGGGCCGCCGTGCCGGGAGCGGAGCGGCCGGGAGCGGCCGGGACGACGATCGGGTTCTGCCGGGCGGAGCCGGAGCCGTAGTGGGGAGCGGGAGGGTGAACAGAGAGCGCTCCGTATGTACCGGGGGCGGGCGGAGCGAGGCGGGGGCGCTCCCCGGGGTGCGAGGGGCTGCCGCCGTGCCCGGTGCTGCGGGACGTGCCGCGGGGCCTTGCTGCGTGCTGCGCTAACCGCGGTGTTTTGGGCAGGGGAGGAGCTGCCGGCGGGAGCCCTGCACGGTGAGGATGGAGCAGCAGCGAAATCCCCGAGGAAACCGGGGCGGCCCCGAGCCGGTGCCCACGGCGCGGCGGAGCGGCGCGGCGAGAGCTCCGCCAACGGGGCAGTGGCGGCGCCGCGGGCCGGCGGGCGGCGCGGCAGGAAGGGCAAGGCCGAGGTGCTGCTGCTGGAGCTGTCCCGGGCACCGGAGCCCCTCCGGGCGGACAAGGCGCTGGGCGGCGGCGAGGACGGGAACGGCGCCGAGAGCCCGCGGGGCGGGCGGCCCAAGAGGAGGGCGGCCAAAGTGTGAGTGCGGGTGGCCCGGGGGCCCCTGTGCTCTGGTGGGAGAGCAGGGAGTGCTCCGGCTGCATAAGGAAAGGCTCCAGGGAGAGCTCAGAGCCTCTGCCGGTGCCCGAAGGGCACAGAATAATTGGAGAGGGGCTTTGGATAAGGGCTGTAGGGACAGAACACAGGGAATGGCTCCCCACTGCCAGGGTTAGGTGGGACATTGGGAATAAATCCCACCTTTTGGGGTGGGCAGGCCCTGGCACAGGCTGTCCAGAGAAGCTGTGGCTGCCCCGTCCCTGGGAGTGTTCAAGGCCAGGTTGAATGGGGCTTGGAGCAGCCTGGGCTGGTGGGAGATGTCCCGGCCCATGGCAGGGGGTGGAACTGGATGAGCTTTAGGGTGTCTCCCACCCCAAGCCATTGCCTGATTCCATGATTCAAGGATCTGTGTCCCCAGAGGGTCTCAGTGTCTGCCCTGTAGCACTTTGTCCCCTGCTGGTGGGATTTACTGATTCCTCACAGACCAATCCTTCCCCACTTTAGGGAATGTGTTTGGATCCGGGAGCCCCTGGCAGGGCGCAGCAGCTGCCTGTGGCAGGAGGAATTTCCTTGCTTCCTGACAGAGCAGGAGGAGTTGTTGGTGGTAGCAGGGCGAGCTCAGGGAGGGGGAGGCCGGTGCTCAGAGCAGGCTCATTGCTCATTGCCCCGAGCACGGCCCGGGGGAGGCAGGGCTGGCCCGCCCGTGCCGAGCCGGGCCGTGCTCACCTGCAGGCGCTGCCCTGGCATGCAGGGCCCTGCTGTACCTGCAGGAGCTGGCCGAGGAGCTGATGCCGGCGTGCCAGCCCGCTGCCCCCGCCGAGGAGCCCGAGCGCGGCCCGGGCAAACGCCGCAGGAGGAGGAGGAGGGAGGAGGACACGGACAGCGACGACCCCGCCCGCGACGCTGACTTCGTGCCCTCGCAGGAGGGGCTGCAGGCCGAGGAGGAGGAGGAGGAGGGCAGCGACACGCTCAACAGCGAGGCATCGGAGCCAGAGCTGGAGGCACCCCGAGGGCACGGCGGGAGGACGGCGGCCACGGGGGTGAGGGCAAGGCTGGGGCTCTCCTGGGTCCGTGTTTGTCCCTGCACCCACAGCTCCACATGACCCTGCTGTCCCTGTTTGTGTCCCTGCAGCCACAGCTGCAATGGCCCTGCTGTCCCTGTTTGTGTCCCTGCACCCACAGCTGCAATGGCCCTGCTGTCCCACAGGGTCCCTGCTGCCACAGCTGCAATGGTCCTGCTGTCCCCTGTTTGTGTCCCTGCACCCACAGCTCCACATGACCCTGCTGTCCCTGTTTGTGTCCCTGCACCCACAGCTGCAATGGCCCTGCTGTCCCTGTTTGTGTCCCTGCACCCACAGCTCCACATGACCCTGCTGTCCCTGTTTGTGTCCCTGCACCCACAGCTGCAATGGCCCTGCTGTCCCACAGGGTCCCTGTTTGTGTCCCTGCACCCACAGCTCCACATGACCCTGCTGTCCCTGTTTGTGTCCCTGCACCCCAGCTCCACAGACCCTGCTGTCCCTGTTTGTGTCCCTGCACCACAGCTCCACATGGCCTGCTGTCCCTGTTTGTGTCCCTGCACCCACAGCTCCACATGGCCTGCTGTCCACAGGGGCCCTGCATCCACAGCTCCAGTGGCCCTGCTGTCCCACAGGGTCCCTGTTTGTGTCCTGCACCCACACAGCCACGTGACCCTGCTGTCCCACAGGGGTCCCTGCTGCACAGCTGCAATGGCCCTGCTGTCCCTGTTTGTGTCCCTGCACCCACAGCTCCACATGACCCTGCTGTCCCACAGGGGCCCTGCTGCCACAGCTGCAATGGCCCTGCTGTCCCCTGTTTGTGTCCCTGCACCCACAGCTCCACATGACCCTGCTGTCCCACAGGGGCCCTGCTGCCAGGGACAGGGGTGGCACAGGGGGAGGCACAAGGGCAGTGGCAGCCCTGGGTGGTGGGAGCAGGGACAGGAGCTCTGGGGGAGGGAGCAGGGGGAGGTGGAGGCAGGTCCTGAGGGCTCCTGGCCTCCTGGGAGTCCCCCCAGGTGCTGTGTGTCTGCAGCCCAGTGTGGCATGCTGGCAGTGGCTGGGCAGGGCTCTGTTCCCGGGGGCTGTGGTGGTTCCCTCTGGGACAGGTGGTCCCCCAGGGCTTGCTCTGAGTGTGCTCTTGTGCCCAGAGATCCAAGCCCCAGTGCCGAGGCCTCGCCCCCAACGGCTTCCACAACTCCATCATGGCCCCAGTGGAGAAGAGCTCCAGCCTTACCTGCAGCCTGTGAGTGGGAACTCGGGGTGCTCGAGGCTCAGGGGGGCGGCAGGGGCAGTGTGTGTGCCCTGGTGCCACCCTGGCACAGGTACAAGGGTGAAGGAGCACCTGCCTCGGGAATGTCGTTGCTCTGCTGGGATGAGAGGGCTGCCAAGGGCAGGGGCTGTGCTGCAGGAGGGGAGGCTGTGCCCAGCATGCAGGCAGGGGTGCTGCTCGTGCCTGGGCAGGGCTGTGAGCAGGGGCTGTGAGCAGGGTGCTGGATATGCCCGTGCAGGGCCATGGCTGACCAGTGCCGTGCCCTGCAGGCGGGAGCAGAAGCACTCGCAGTGGGAGTTCCCTGACTGGATCCCAGTGGCACACAGGTGGACGTGTCTCTCTGACAGGTACCCTGGGAGCAGGGAGGGAGCAGGGCCAAGGGAAAAGTGGCTGGGGTGAGCAAGGGGACGGGTGGCCTGTGCTCCCACACCCCTCTGTGTGTCTGCTGTGGGCTTTGGGGTCTCGGGTTTGGCTGTGGAGGAACACGGCCAGCAGCGGGGCTGTGTGGGGGCTGGCGTGGTGCTGGGGCCCGGGGCTGTGCTGGGTGGCTGGCAGGGGTGGCAGAGCTGCTCTCACTTGTGCCTGCACAGCGAGGCTGCCCCGTACCTGCCCGCAGAGGAGGAGTCTCCCCTGTTCTCCATCCAGCGCGAGGGCATCAAGGACGACGGTGCCTTGTACAGGCTGAACAGGTGTGTGACGGGGTGTCCCAGGACAGCAGGCTGCTTGTGGCCTGGCAGGCTGTCCCCTGCCTGGCATGGCAGTGCCTGTCAGGTGTCCCCAGGCCCAGAGGGACAGTGCCTGTCAGGCTGTCCCCTGCCTGGCGTGGCAGTGCCTGTCAGGCTGTCCCCAGGCCCAGAGGGATAGTGGCTGTCCGGTGTCCCCGGGCCTGTCTGGACCAGGGGTTACCCTAGGGCTGATCCCATGGGTTGGGCAGCCAGCCCGTTCTGTGCCCTGGGGTGCCACCAGCCCCTGGCCCAGCTCTCAGCAGCCCTCACCCCTCTGCCCCCAGGTTCAGCTCTCAGCTCCTTTCCCCCTGTGCCCCCCAGGTTCAGCTCTCAGCTCCTTTCCCCCTGTGCCCCCAGGTTCAGCTCTCAGAAGCTTTTCCCCCCTGTGCCCCCCAGGTTCAGCTCCCTGCAGCCCCACCCCGAGCGCCGCGATGTCTCGTTCTTCGTGGGCGGCCCGGTGTGGGCCATGGCGTGGTGCCCGACGCCCGAGGGCTCCGCAGCCCCGCAGCTCGTGGCCGTGTCCTGCCACAGGAGCATGGAGGAGACCCACAGCGTGTCTGGGCTGCACTCAGGGCCTGCCCTCCTGCAGCTCTGGGACCTGGGCACGCTGCAGACGGAGCAGGGGTGAGTGGCCAGGCCCGGGGCTGGGCCCTGCCTCGGTTTGTGTCCCTCCATGGCTGTGTGGGTGGTGAGCCTGGTCCTCTCCAGAGCCACCAGCCCCAGCCTGAGCCCCAAGGGGGCTGTGCTGCTGGCCAGCCCTGCTTTTGGTGTGCCCTGGAGGGTATTGGAGCTGCTGGGCACCAGCTGCCGTGTTGCTCATGGCCAAACTCACTCCCACAGCTCTCCCAGCAAGGCCAGGCTGGCCTATGCCATCGCTGCTGACCACGGCTGTGTGTGGGACATGAAGTTCTGCCCCAGCGGTGCCTGGGAGCCACCCACTGCAGCCCGTGTGGTGAGTGCTGCTCAGGGCTGCCCCGGGGGTGCTGCTCAGTGCCCCCATCCATGTCTGAGCCGTCTGTCCATCCCCAGCACCCGGAGATGAGCCGGCTGGGCCTGCTGGCCGCTGCCTTCTCGGACGGCAGGGTGGTGGTGTACGCCCTGCCCCACCCCGAGGCCCTGCTCCACGCCAAGGCAACCCAGGTAAAAGGTAGGAAGAGCCACACTGCTGAGAGGGGCGTCCTGGCCCTCCTCCACCCGTGCCAGGGTGGGACTGCCAGCCCCGGGCTGGGCACTCTGCCCATAGGAGCCTGCTGTGCCAGGGAGCTGTGCCCAGTCTGGGGGCTGCATGGTGGGGAATGAACCCACCTGATCCCTGGCTGGGCACCTCTGCCCACAGGAGCCTGCTGTGCCAGGGGGCTGTGCCCAGTCTGGGGGCTTGATGGTGGGGAATGGGCCCACCTGATCCCTGGGCTGGGACCCTGGCATCTGCCACAGGGATAGTGTGCGATCCAGGCTGGCATCTGCCACAGGCATAGTGTGGGATCCAAGCTGGCATCTGCCACAGGCATAGTGTGGGATCCCAGGCTGCTTTTTGGTGCTGGGGGCTGCTTTGAGTACCCTTGTGCCCAGAGATCCAAGCCCCAGTGCCAAAGCCTTGCTTCCCGCAGCTTTCACTATTCCATTGTGGAATTCCAGGGGAGGAGGGCTCCAGCCTCACCTGGGGCTCATCCAGAAGGGCTCAGAGCCTGTGTGAGAGGAGGCCACGTGCCGAGGGCTGCTCTGGTTCTGTCTCAGGGGCACTGCAGCAGCCTGGCTGGGATGGAGCTGGGCACTGCCAGGGGGCTCTCAGCAGCATCACTGTGAGTGCAGGGTGTGGCACTGCAGCCACAAACCGTGTCCCCAGCCATTCCCCATCTCCCTGCTGCTCCCTCCAGCCTGCTCCGTGTGTGTGAGGACAGGACAGGGAGTGCTGGGCCAGCTCAGGCTAATGGTGCCTGTAATGACTGTGCCGGGCTGGGCGGGATTGATGGCCGGCGCGTGCTGGCGGTGGGCACTGAGCTGTGACCAGCACGCAGCACTCCCACTCTGGCAGTGAGGAACGGCTCCCTGTGCCCCCCCGAGCTGCTGTGGGCACTGAGCTGTGACCAGCAGGCAGCACTCTCCCCCTGGCAGTGGGAATGGCTCCCTGTGCCCCCCGAGCTGGCTGTGCCCGCGCTGCTGCGGGTGCCAGGCGCTGCCGCAGCCCCCGGGGCACGTCGTGCAGGGCCCCCCCATCACTGGCTGCGGCTGCACGCACACTCCTTGTGCTCAGGGCTGCTCTCCAGCCACAGCAGCAGTGCCAGGCTGTGCTGACAGGCCCTGCTGGGGGCTCCCAGACTGTGCTGGCTGTCCCTGTGGCACTGGGATCCCCATCCCTGTGGCACTGGGACCCCCATCCCTGTGCTGTCCCTTTGGAACTGGGGACCCCCATCTCTGCGTTCCTGCGGGGCAGAGCTGGGGCTGGTCTCTGTGCTGCATCCTGGCTGTCACAGCTGTGCCCAGGAGCATGCACAGCTCCTCTGTGTCCCTCCTCATGGCTGCCAGGCTCCAGGCTGTGACGTGCCTGTCACTGTGCTGGGGACAGCCCCACACTGGGGGTCAGGGACCCCGGGCCCGATGGATGTGGGACAGGTCCCCACAGCTCCCCTCTCATTGAGGGGCAGGATTCTCTGGCAGACAGGTGCGTGGTGCTCCTATGGGTGTCCTGCCCTGAGCTGTTGGGTGTGGGGTCTCTGCAGCCTGCCCTGCCCTGCAGTGCTGCCTGGCTGCTGCAGTGCTGTCAGCCATGGAGAGATGCCCTGCACAGCTGCTCTGTGCTGCCTCCCTGCAGTGCCCAGAGTCAGGTCTGGCCCCTGTGTGTCGCCGTGTCACCTCAGCTTCAGTGCAGCCATGGTGGAGCAGGAGCCTATCATCTCTGCCTGAGGGTGTTTCAGGGGGTGCTTCCTCCAGCACAGAGGCAGGCCTGGCTCCTGGGGCCTGTGCCACCTGTTTGCTCCTCCCTGTGCTTCGGCTCCTGCTGTGCTGGGGCACTGCTCAGGGGAATGGTGGGACAGGGGCTGGGAGCCCTGGCCAGGGCCATGAGGAGCTGCCATCCAGGCTCCAGGCAGGGAGCTCCCAGGACAGCCAAAGCCTGCCCTGACCCCCTTCTGCTCTCTTCTAGATGGGTCCCTCCACAAGCACCTTATCTGCAAGGTCAGTGTTCCTGCCATGGTGATCCCTGCCAGCTTCCCCAGCGTGCAGGTGGCAGAGCCTGGGGAGCCGAGGCACCTGCCCAGCGTTGGAGGGGCACAGCAGTGCCGTGCCCACCCCAGGCCCTGGGCACGGCTGGCACCGTGCAGGGCTGTGACCCAGGGCTCTCCTTGGCCCCCAGGTGCAGTGCATCGCCACGCTGCAGGTGGGCTCCGTCCAGGCAGGTCACGCCCCTGAGTGTGGGCAGTGCTTCAGCCTCTCCTGGATGCCTTCCAAGCCCCACCATCACCTGGCAGCAGGCTTTTATGACGGTGAGTCTCTCTCTGTGCCCTGCAGCAGCACTCGGGGAGCAGCCCTTGCCCTGGCAGAGGCACTGCAGCCTCAGCTGGTGCTGGAACCTCTGCCCAGCCCTGCTCAGGGGGAGGCTCCTCTGGGCTGGCTGTTGTCATTCTGACACACCTCCAGGCTGGTCACTGGTCATCCCTGTCTGTGGCTCTTGGCTTGTCCACATCTGTTGAACTTGCCTGCGTGGAGTTTTCTGCTGGGCTTGCAGTGATCCACAGCTCTGTGCTGTGTTGTCAGGACCTGTTGCCATGATGTCTGCTTGGAGCCCCAGCTCCAGCCTGGCCCCTGTGTCCTCCCTCTGCCCTGTCCCACTCTCAGCCCCAGCCCCAGCTCCAGCCTGGCCCCTGTGCTCTGCAGCTCCCCCAGCTCTGCCTGTGCTGCTGCTGGTCCCTTGCTGAAGCACCCGTGCCACTGGCAGTGCCTCATGGACACAGTCTCTCCACAGGCACCGTGGCAGTGTGGAACCTGCTCACCAAATCCCTGCTGCAGTGCGTGCACCAGCCCGACGCCTCCCTCAAGCTCTACCCTTTCCGCTGCTTCCTGGCCCATGACCAGGCAGTCCGGAGCATTGAGTGGTGCAAGGCTGACAGGTGAGGGCAGGAGCAGCCGCAGGTGCTGCCAGGAGAGCAGCTTCCTCCTGCAGGAGCAGCTCTTTTGTCAAGAGGGGCCTGAGAGGCCGTGGTGCCAATGGCAGCACCAGAGGGGTTTGGCTTTGCAGGGTGAGGGCAGCGGAGCCGCTGCCAGGCTGGGGCCACCTGGGCCCTGTGCTGGGCCAGGGCACAGCTCCGTGCTGGGCTCTCAGCGCTGCCTTTGTGCTGCTGCTCCTCAGCAACTTCCTGGTGACGGTGGGCAGCGACCGCAAGATCAAGTTCTGGGACCTGCGGCGGCTCTACGAGCCCATCAACAGCATCAAGCGCTTCCTGAGCACCGAGGTGGCCTGGCTGCTGCCCTACAACGGCATCACCGTGGCCCAGGACAACTGCTACGCCCCGTGAGTGCTGCCAGGCCTGCTCCAGCCTCCCCCTCCCTGGGGCTGTGCAGCTGTGCCGTGGCAGGGGCAGGCTCTGCCTGTTTTGTGTCACACTGCAGCAGCAAAGCGTGGCATCCCCTCTGCCATGCCACCCTAGGCACCGGCAGGGTGGGCAGGGCATGGACTGGGCAACAGGTGTGCTGCTAAAGGGGTTTGGGAGCTCAGTGAGTCCTTGGCCTCTGGGAGCTGCCTTGCCTGTGCTTGCTCTGGACTCTGTGCCATGCTGCTGGAGCAGGAACAGCCCCGTCACCCTGGGCCAGTTCTGTGGGAGGTGGCTGTGCCTGGCTCTCACACCCCTGGTGACAGCAGTCAGGCACCCAGGCCTCATTCTGTGCCTTCCCACAGGTACGGGCTCTGTGGCATCCACTACATCGACGCGGGGTACCTGGGCTTCAAGGCCTATTTTGTGGCCCCTCGCAAGGGCACTGTGTGGGTAAGGGCCAGGGCAGGGCTGTTCTGTCCCCGTGGCCAGGTCAGGCCCAGCTGGGCCCAGGGCTGGTGGCGGGAGCCCCGTGCCCTCCAGCCCTCTGTCCCTGCAGAGCATCTCTGGCTCGGACTGGCTGAACACGGTGGCTGCAGGTGACATCACCGGCGAGCTGGTGGCGGCCGTGCTGCCTGACCTGGCTGTCAACCCCCTCAACGTCAAGCGCTCCTCGGACCGCAGATTTGTAAGAGACCATTCCTCTCGGGGGGCCCAGCCCAGCACACAGGGCCAGCGGGGACAGGGGACCACAGGAGACGTGTCCTGAACCCCCATCCCACCGGAGCCTGGGGGTGCCTGTGTGCAGAGCAGCAGCAGGATCTGTGCCCGCCCTGCCCTGAGCCGCCTCTCCCCACAGCCCGTGTACAAAGCTGACCTGCTGCCGTGCAGCCCTGAGGGGCCCCAGGGCAGCGAGCAGGGCCTGCCCCGGACCCATCGCTACAGCGAGATGGCAGCCAGGAGCTACCTGCGCTTCCAGGACACCGACCTGGTACGGGAGGCTGGGGCAGCCGGGCTCTGGGCACGAGCAGGAACGGGGGCTGTGGCTGGGCAGGGTCTGGGCATGAGCAGGACTGGGGGCTGTGGCTGGGCAGGGTCTGGGCATGAGCAGGAATGGTGGGGCTGTGGCTGGGCAGGGTCTGGGCATGAGCAGGAATGGTGGGGCTGTGGCTGGGCATGAGCAGGAATGGTGGGGCTGTGGCTGGGCAGAGGGTGGCAGGGTGGGAGATGCTGCTGGGGCAGGGCTTGGGGGGCTGTGGCTGGGCAGGAGGTGGCAGGGTCTGACCCTGAGCAGGAATGGTGGGGCTGTGGCTGGGCAGGGTCTGGGCATGAGCAGGGCTGGGGGCTGTGGCTGGGCAGGGTGGGAGATGCTGCTGGGGCAGGGCTGGGGGGCTGTGGCAGGGCTGGACATGCTGCTGGGGCAGGGCTGAGGGCACAGTGCATGCCCTGCTCCTGCCTGGGCCCGCAGCCCAAGGTGGTGCCCCCCTTGCAGCGCAGCTTCCAGAACCTGCCGAGCCGGGAGCCCATGCGGCGCATGCACGTGCAGGAGCTGAAGGCAGAGCTGAGCCTGGACCGCCTGCAGCTGGAGGCCCTCCACAAGGTGGGTGGCACGGTGTGAGCCCAGCCCAGCGCTCAGCTGGCTCTGCTCTGCCCTGGGGCCGAGTCCCAGCAGCCAGCCCTGTCCCTCAGGGGCTCCTCTCTCCACAGGTGCGCTTCAGCCCCAACCTGGACTCGCAGGGCTGGCTGCTGTCGGGCGGGCAGGCGGGCATCGTGCGGGCACACTGCCTGGCAGGGCTGGCCTCCGTGGGCCGCCAGCTGCTCCCAGAGTGCCAGGCCCGCTTCAGCGTCCTCTATGGGGACACACACAGCAGCCCTGGTCCCCCTGAGCCCTCCCTGCTGCCAGGGGAGTAGGGCGTCAGTGCCTCACCATGCTGCTGCCATGTGCTCACCCTGGGCAGGGCTTGGGGCTTGGGGCTGGGCCAGCTGTGCTGGCATGGGGCTGTGGGCCCTCTCTGGTGGTGCTGCTTTCCTGATGGGTGTCTGCTGCAGGGGGACAGCTGCTCCCAGCCGTTCCCTGGCGTGCTCTGGGCCTGGAAGGGTCTGTCTGCACCGTTTGGTCTGAGCTGGGCAGGGCTGAGCTGTGACCCTGTGAAGCCCCTGGGCTCCACCAGCTGGAGCTGTGCTTGTGCTCGCCTCCATCCCCAGGGAGTGCCCAGTGAGGGCGGGGAGGGCCGGGAGCCGTGGAGTCGCTCACATTGAGCTGTGTTCAGCTGTGCACAATAAACGTGGTTGGTTTTGTATGGCTGTGCTGATGCCGGCGCCAGGGCAGGTGTGGCTGTAGGGGCCCACCCCCAACTCCACCATTTCCCTCCCCGTGCCCCTCTGTCTGCTGCACTGCTGCTGCTGCTGCTGCTCCAACACATTTATTGGCAGCGCTGGCACCGCTGCTGGCACAGATGGACAGATGGACACCAGGGGCACAGGCACGACTCAGCAGAGGGAATGGGTCAGGGCCAGGCACAGGAGGGTTCAGACAGAGCCCAGGCAGCAGCACGGGGGGCTGGGGCCAAGGCCAGGTCTGAGGGCCCCCATGGGAGATGTCCCTTCCTGCCAGGACAGACAGGCTCCCTGGGGGCCGCGTGGTGGGGCAGGATTCCACCTCCTCGGGGAGTGAAGGTTCCAGGGAGCCCCTGTGCTCCACAGGCCAGGCCTTGTGTCCTTCCCCCCAGGACACCACACTGGAGTCACTGTCCCACCCCAGGGCTCTGCAGCAGCAGTGGGGTGGGTAGAGGGGAGATGGGATCTCAAGCGCTGCCCTGCTCTAGCACAAGGAGCTGGGGCCAGGGCCGCGTCTGGCCCAACGTAGCAGTGGGTGGGGGTCTCAGGTTCGGGGGTCCTGGCAGTGGGGACAGCCTGCTGACTCCTCCTGGTGCTGCTCCACCTGTACCGTGCACAGGGCAAAGCCAAACCTGCTCTGGAGCCGGGCAGTGACCTCCTGCAGCACCATCTCCGTGTCAGCGCCGGCATCTAGGAGCAGCAGGGCAGGGGCTCGTTCCTGGCACGGCCATGGGACCCCAGCCATGGGACCCCAGCAGGGCAGGGGCTCGTTCCTGGCACAGCTATGGGACCCCAGCCATGGGAGCCCAGCAGGGAAGGGGCTCGTTCCTGGCACGGCCATGGGAGCCCAGCAGGGAAGGGGCTCGTTCCTGGTGTGGCCATGGGACCCCAGCAGGGAAGGGGCTCGTTCCTGGCACAGCCATGGGACCCCAGCAGGGCAGGGGCTCGTTCTTGGTGTGGCCATGGGACCCCAGCAGGGAAGGGGCTCGTTCCTGGCACAGCCATGGGACCCCAGCAGGGCAGGGGCTCGTTCCTGGCACAGCCATGGGAGCCCAGCAGGGAAGGGGCTCGTTCCTGGCACAGCCATGGGACCCCAGCAGGGCAGGGGCTCGTTCCTGGTGTGGCCATGGGAGCCCAGCAGGGAAGGGGCTCGTTCCTGGCACGGCCATGGGACCCCAGCCATGGGAGCCCAGCAGGGCAGGGGCTCGTTCCTGGTGTGGCCATGGGACCCCAGCAGGGCAGGGGCTCGTTCCTGGCATGGCCATGGGACCCCAGCAGGGCAGGGGCTCGTTCCTGGCACGGCCATGGGACCCCAGCCATGGGACCCCAGCAGGGCAGGGGCTCATTCCTGGTGTGGCCATGGAGACCAGCAGGGCAGGGGCTCGTTCCTGGCACAGCCATGGGAGCCCAGCAGGGAAGGGGCTCGTTCCTGGTGTGGCCATGGGAGCCCAGCAGGGCAGGGGCTCGTTCCTGGCACAGCCATGGGACCCCCCAGCCGTGCCCCGTGCAGGTCACTCACCCACGGCCACGTGCACCGACACGGCGGCGTGGTTCAGCGTCAGCGCCCAGAGGTGCAGGTCGTGGACGCCCCGCACGCCGCGGGCTCCCAGCAGCGCCTCCTTCACCGTGTCAAAGTGCAGCCCCCGCGGGGCCCCTGCCAGCAGCACCCCCGGTCACACGGGCCCCCCTCGGCCCCCAGACACAGCACCCACCTGGCTGGGGCTGGGGGCTCCCCCAGGGCTGCCAGGCTGGGCACGGTGGCTTTGGGGTGACACAGGCCTCACCTTGGGGCCAATGCACCTGGCTGGCTGGAGAGGAGGAACTGGGAGCATTCAGGTAGGGCAGGGGGAGGCACAGAGGAGGGGAGCTGCCTCATGGCAAAGTGCTGCGGCAGATGGAGCTCCAGGAGCTCCTGTGCCCACCCTGTGCCCGGGTCTCACTCCCCTCTCACCCACTGCTCACCTTCCATGAGGACCATGAAGACGTCTCTGAGGATGGTGATGGTGGAGCCGAGGACGAAGACGGAGAAGAAGAGGGTGCTGATGGGGTCTGCGATCTTGCACTGGGGCTGCAGAGAGGGGTCTCTGTGAGGCTGGGGGCAGAGCCCACGTGGCACCCTGCTCCTATGGGCAGCCCTGGGGCCCAGCCCGGGCACCTTGAAGTAGATGATGGTGGCAGCCACGAGGACGCTGACGCTCTGCAGCAGGTCACCCACCACGTGCACGAAGGCTGCCCGCACGCTGGTGCTGCCGGGCACGGGGCTGGGCTGGCAGCACACTGAGCTCTCCAGCTGCTCGTAGGCTCCTGTGCCATGGCCATGGCCAGCAGGGGACTGGTGCAAGATG
The DNA here is from genome assembly GCF_028769735.1 of Zonotrichia leucophrys gambelii. Taxonomy (NCBI): domain Eukaryota; kingdom Metazoa; phylum Chordata; class Aves; order Passeriformes; family Passerellidae; genus Zonotrichia; species Zonotrichia leucophrys. The sequence goes on along the minus strand of NC_088172.1, from coordinate 113,043,130 downwards.
TAGGCCATGCTGCAAGGAGCAGGATGGCTCAGTGCCACACTGACAGGGCCTGTGGGGGGGCCCTGCTTGGGCAGAGGGGGCACAGGTGTCACACCTGGGGCTGGGGACAGTGGGAGGAGTGGGGCTGGAGGTGCAGCAGGGCTGGGAGGTGTGCAGGAACAGGGCAGGGGTTTGGTCCTGGGCCTGTGACAGGGCTTGGGAGGCGCTGCTTGAGGGACCCGGAGTGTGGGGAGTGGGGACGTGGGCACATGGACTGGAAGCCCTGAGTGTATGAGGGACAAGGAAGTGGCGGTGGCAGCGCCTGGGGACACACGGCTGGTGCACAGGGGCACAAAGTGACCTGGGGGCACAGTCGGGGTCGCAGGGGGCAGAACTCAGCTGATGATGGGGAGCACGGCTGCACACATGGCACATACACCAGATTGACACCAACGGCACAGGCCGACGTGGCCAGCATGGCTCGCGCCTCGATCTCGTAGTCGTTGCTGATGATGCGGGCGGCCGCCAGGTAGACCAGGGCCGCGGTCACAACCCAGATGGAGAGCACGGAGGCCAGCGCACCCAGCGTCTCTGCGGGGTGACACCCATCAGCGCCCACCCGGCCTGGGGTCCCCGGAGCCCGCAGGGCCGCGCCCTGGGCTCACCCGAGCGGTGCCAGCCGAAGGTCATGGTCTTGGTGGGCGGGCGGCTGGACACCCAGAGGGAGAAGAGGCTGACGGACATGCTGCCCACGTCCGTCAGCAGGTGGGCTGCGTCCGTCATGATGGCCAGGCTGTGTGCCAGGTATCCGCCTGCGGGCACAGAGCAGCTGGCACCCCGTGCCCTGCTGGCACCCCGCGCCCTGCTGGCACCCCGGGGCCCGCCTGGGGGACAGGTGTTACCTATCACCTCCCCGACCATGAAGAGGCAGCAGACGGCGCAGGCGACGCTCAGCTGCCGGCGGGCCTGGAGCCGGCCCTGCCCGGGGCTGGGGCTCGGGGGGCTGCAGCGGCAGCGCGGATCTGGGGCCGCCGGTGCTGAGGGATCTCCAGAGCCTGTGAAGAGACTGGGGCAGGGGGTCACTGCCGGCAGCGCCGGCTGGGGGCTCCTGCCCAGGCCCCCCGAGGGTCCTGCTGCCGCCCCCTGCTATGCGGCCACGTCGGGCACCGGCGGAACCCCCGCTCCCGGTGGGACGAGCAGCCACGGACCGGCGGCAGCAGCCGGAGACGGTGGCACGGGGCTCCCGCCGGAACCGAAAACTGGCGCGGGTACCGCGGGGAGGCGCGGCTGGGAGCGAGGTGTTGCACTCAAGGCTGCGAGACCGGCCAGCGGTGCGGAGACGCGGGGTGTGGGGAAGGGACGGCGGGGGCAGGGTCCCGGTCCCCGTGCGTGGGGCAGCAGTGCGGGAGCGGGGACGGGCAGCCCACCGGGACGGGGGCTAAGGGATGAACGGCGCCGGTGTGGGCGGGTGATGGATGGATGGATGGATGGATGGATGGATGGATGGATGGATGGATGGATGGATGGTACCGGTGTGCGTGGGTGACGTTCGGGCGCCGATAGGTGCGGGACGGACACCCGAGCGGGGAGCGGGGCTGGCGCACGCGGGGCCGGTTCCGCTCGAGCGGAGGTGCCGGCGGCGGCTGAGCGTGCCGGTGGCGGGGTGGCGGCGCAGGCGGCGGGCGGGCAGCGCTGGCGCGGGGACTGCGGAGGTGCCGGTGTCCGCTCGGATGGATGAAGGCACGGGGGCGGCCGGGGAGGGACGTGCCGGGGGTGCCGGTGTCGGCGGTGGGAGCTGCGCGACGTGCCGGGGGCTTGCGGGGGTGCCCGAGGAGCCGAGGGCGATGGGGGCGATGGAGGTGCCGGGGGTGATGGGCGAGCGGGTGCGGGAGGACCGGGGGTTGCAGATGCGGGAGATAATGGGGGTGACGGTGCGAGGAATTGCCGGGGAGCCTGGAGGTGACGGGGTGATCGGAGTGCCGGTGATGGACGTGCTAGCGCCGGTAATGGGGCTGTCGGGACGATGGTGTGCCGGTGGTGACCGGAGTGTCGGGGATGCCGGTGATGGGAGCGCCGTCGGTGCCGGAGGCGCCGGTGATGGAGTTGTGCTGGCGGTGGTGGGGATGCCGGGGTGATGGGTGCCGGTGATGAGATGCCGGTGATGGGATGCCGGTGATGGGTGCCGGTGATGGGTACCGGTGATGGAATGCCGGGGTGATGATTGCCGGTGCCGGCGGTACCTCTTGAGGCGCAGGCTGCCGTCGGCGCCGCCACCCCGCGGGCTGACCAGGCGGGCGCTCTCGGTGCCGGTCGGGGGCTCCATCCCGGGAGCGAGCGGCGCCGCGGGCACCGGCACCGCGGGCACCGGCACCGCCGAGCCCCGCCCCTGCCGTGACTCCGCCCCCGGTCCCGCCCACACGCGGGTGGCGGGGCGGTCCCGCCCCGGTGCCGCCGCTCCGGGCTCGGGGCGGGGGCGGCCCGGCGGGTGCGGGTGCTGCGGACCCGCGGATCTGCGGGAGAATACACCGGAGATGCGTGTAAGGGCGCTGCTTTCGCGGGAGAAGCTGCTCGGGGCCAGGGCTCGGCGGCTCCTCTTGTCCCCGGCGGGCGATGACAGAACTGACCCTGGGATCCGTCTGAGCACGGGAGGGACACGAGGGGAGCTGGGGAGCAGCGGGCACCGGCGGGGATCGTGCCTGACCGCGGGGATCGCCTGCCGCGGTGCCGGAGCCGGTGCACAGGGCAGCGCAGGGCACAGCGTCTGCCCGGGCTGCAGGAAGGGTTTTGGCGCTGTCCCCCCGCGATCCTCCGAGAGAAGCGGCGGGAGCGCGGGCCGGCTGAGCCGGAGGGGCTGCACCGGCATGGCCGAGCCCAGAGCAGGGCGTTCAGCGCCCGGGAACCACCGGCGCAGCCCGGGCTCGGCGCTGAGTCCGGCCCCGACTGCGGCCAGGCAGAGCCCCCTCAGCGCGGCGACAAATGACACCGAACGTGCTGCTCCGTGCTGCGGAGAGACTCGGGATGGGCTGCGGAGCCGGGGCGGGAGCCTGGGCAGGGCTGGTCCTGACCGGGCAGGAACAACCTCAGGACGGGCAGGGGCAGCCGGCTGGGAAAAGGCTCCAGGGATCCCGGGAGACACCCGGCAGACCGCGAACCAACAACGCACCCTTGGCGTGTCCTGGACACCGCTCCGCGACGCCGGGCCCAGCGCTGGGTACCCAGGACACCTGGGACAGGGGCAGGGACAGGCTGGGGACAGCCCCGAGCAGCCCGTGATGCTGCAGGGCTGGAGCGGCTCTGACCTGCCAGAGGGAGGGCTGTGCAGGTGAGCCCTGGTGTGACAGCCCCAGGGAGGGCTGTGCAGGTGAGCCCCGGTGTGACAGCCCCAGTCTGCCGGTGAGCCCCGCTCTCCCGGGGCGTCTGGGGCGGGGCCTCGGTAAGGGGCGGGGCCTCAGCCAGGGTCACACTAGGAAGAGGGGCACCAGTCGGGGCGGAGCCTCGATGGGGGCGGGGCTTCGTTCAGGGGCGGGACTTATCACAGGACGGGCCTCGATCGGGGCGTGGCTTCACTCAGGGGCGGCCCCCATTCAGGGGCGGGGCCTGTTCCCCGTGCCGTGCGCAGCCCGTCCTGTCCCGGCAGCCCCCGCGGCCCGCGCGGCGATGGCGGCGGCGGGCGCTGAGGAGCGGCGGGGGGCGGCGGGGCCGGAGCGCGCCCACAGCTCCGCTCCCGGCCCCGGCCCGCTGGGCTCGCTGCTCAGCCGCCTGCCGCTGGCGCCCGCCCCGGCCCCACGGCGCCGCACCGCCAGCCAGTGCAAGCCGGAGCCGCCGCTGCTGCGCACCAGCAAGCGCACTATCTACACGGCCGGGCGGCCGCCGTGGTACAGCGAGACCGGCGCGCCCGTAGATGAGGCCTTTGTCATCGGTGAGCGGTGGGACGGGGCCGGGGAGGGGATGGAGCCGGATCAGCAAGGAGATGGAGCCGAGAGCGGGCTGTGGAAGGGATGGAGGCCGGACCGGGGCCGGGGTCGGGCTGCGGTCGGGAATCGGGGAACGAGGCCCCGAGGGAGGGGCTGGGACCGGGCCGGAGCCGGAGCCGGATCTGGATCCGGGCCCGTGACGGATCCGGGCCGGGGCGGTGCCCCCGCCGCTCCCCGCAGGCCTGTGCGGCGGCAGCGCCTCCGGCAAGACCACGGTGGCGACGCGGATCATCGAGGCGCTGGACGTGCCCTGGGTCGTGCTGCTCTCCATGGACTCCTTCTACAAGGTGCGGGACGGGCCCCGGGCAGCGCCGAGCCGGGCCGACACGCCGGTTCCAGTGTACCGCTGGGTGCTGCCGGGGATCGGGCTGCGGGGATCGGGTGCGGTGGATGCCGGGATCCGGCACGGCGCTCAGCGGTGCCGGTGCTCGGGCTGCGGGGATCGGGTGCGGCACTGAGCAGGGCTGGGGTGCCGGTGGATGCCGGGATCCGGCACGGCCCTGAGCAGTGCCGGTGCCTGCAGGTGCTGGATGAGGGGCAGCAGGCGCTGGCAGCCCGCAGCGACTACAACTTCGACCACCCCGATGCCTTTGACTTCGAGCTGCTCGTCAATGTCCTGCGCAAGCTCAAGAAGGGCAAGAGCGTGAAGGTGCCGGTGTACGACTTCACCACACACAGCCGGCGCCGCGAGTGGGTGGGTGCCGGGGGCCGGGCTCAGTCTGGCTGGCAGGGTCCCGGGAACGGGGAACGCCTCTGGGCCTTGCAGGGTCCGGAGGGCCAAAGGGAGGGGGTGGCTGGGGTCATCAGGAATGGGGGACTCATTCATGGGAGACTGTGGGGAGATGTGCCAACAGGCCGGTGCAGATATGAGGGAGGGACTCGGTGGGCAGAGGTGCTGGGAGGATGGCACTGAGCAGAGGCTTGGGATCTGGAGCAAGGTTCGGGGTCCGTCCTGGCCTGGAGCATCATGCACAGGGATTGACTACAGCTCCAAGGCATTGGGTGCTGCAGGATGGTTATGGGGAGCCCCAGCAGAGTGGTGAGACCCCAGGGGGGTCAGAGCCCTGTGTCAGTGTTGGTGCTGCTGTGGCATGTGAGAGAAACAGGACAAACCCAGCTGCTGTCTGCCTGCAGAAAACAGTGTATGGGGCCAACGTCATCGTGTTTGAAGGGATCCTGGCCTTCGCCAACAAGGAGCTGCTCAAGGTATCGCTGCCTCAGGTGGCCGCTGGCCCGAGGGGATGCTGTGCTGCAGCAGGGCAGGCACCGGCCCTGGGTGCCACAGCAGTGGGGCTGTGGAGGGAGAGCTCACCGCCCTTGCTGACAGAGGCCTCGGGAGGTGATGCTGGGTGCCGCTGCGGGGTGGTGGAGGGACTAACGCAGGTGTGATGGGAGCTGCATAGGGGGTGCTCACCCCTCCCAGTTTTCCAGCTGCTGGACATGAAAGTGTTTGTGGACACGGACTCGGACATCCGGCTGGTGCGGCGGCTGCAGCGCGACATCATGGAGCGCGGGCGCGACGTGGCGGGCGTCATCAAGCAGTACAACAAGTTTGTGAAGCCAGCCTTCGAGCAGTACATCGAGCCCACCGTGCAGGTGGCCGACATCGTGGTGCCCAGGGGTGAGGCCCGAGCTGAGCCTGGCATGGGGAGCGGGTGCTGTGGGGCAGGTGGGTCAGCGCCCGCCCCACCTGCCTCCTCTGCTCCACCCGCAGGTGGGGAGAACTCCGTGGCACTGGACCTCATTGTGCAGCACGTGCACAGCCAGCTGGAAAAGGTGAGCTGGGGCTGAGGAGGGGAGGGGTCCTGCATGCGGAGGGCAGGATGTGGCTGCACACAGACCTGTGCTCTGGGAGCACCTGGGGGGTGTTGGCGTCACCTCTCTCTTCTCAAGAGGCCCCGGCATGGAGCTTGGGGGAGCAGATCGGTGCAGTGGGCACTGGGGAGGAGGGTGGGTAGCTGGGCTGTTGGGGTGGCTGTGCTGGCCTGTGAGTGACTGACAGGGTGTCTGTCCTTCCTGTTCCCCTGCGCTGCGCCGTGACCTCTGCACCACCAGCGGGAGATCACAGTCAGGTACGTGGGATCCAGGGCTGCACAGGAGCCTGTTCTGGGCTGGGGGGCTGCTGGCACCCACTGGGCTCTGTGTTCCTGCTGGCAGAGGTTTGCTGAGGTGCCTGAGCATAGCTGCTCCTCCCCAGGGCTGTGCTCAGCTCCTCAGGGCCTGTCTGGCTGCAGCCCTGGGCTCTGTGTGACACACCCCACACTGTGGCTGCTGCCTGTGGCCAGCTGCCTGCCCTGCTCCTGTCCCTGTCTGGAGCAGGGCTCCTCTCCTGGCTGCTGACTTACCCTGGGCTGCTCACTTCTGTGGGAGAAGTGCCCTGCATGGTCCCTGTTCCTGGCACTTCATGTTCCCTTTGGGCAGGACAGCCCTTGTCCCTTGTGGTGACAGCCCGGTCAGAGGCTGCAGCAGCTGTGGGTGTGCTCTGGGAGGTTCACCCCAATGTTTTTGGGCAGTCCAGCTCTGGGGTCTCATGCCTGCTACCAGACTTGGGGTGTTGCTCAGGATCCAGGGAAGGCCAAGCACGGTGCTGACCTTTCAGAGGGGTGTTTCTGGAGCCTTCCTTTGGCAGGGTGGCCCAGGGCTGTGGGTGTGTGTGTGCTGCACAGCTCTGAGCCCCTTCCTCCCTGCAGGGCAGCCCTGGCCTCGGCCCACCAAGGACAGCCCCTGCCCAAGACGCTGAGTGTCCTGGAGAGCACGCCGCAGGTGCGGGGCATGCACACCATCATCAGGTACATCCCTGCCAGCCCCTGCCCTGGCACACCACAGGGCCTGGCGTGAGTGTCTGCCCTCTGCCCTGGGGCTGCAGTCCTGGGGTTGGCCTGGAGCAGAATGGCTGAATGGAGCTGGATGGTTGGAGCAGAATGGCTGAATGGAGCTGGCCCTGGCCCCATGGGCTCTTCTCTGGTGACCAGAGCTCTGCCCTTCTGCTTTGGGTGGTTCCTGAGCCACAGACAGGCCTTTCCTGCAGTGGGAGGGGACTGGTTGGCTCTTTGCTCACTGGGGCACAGGTAGAGCAGCTGGTGGCATGGAGCAGGGTACCCCTTGCCCCTCTCCCAGGGCACTTGGTTTAGTGCTGGCTTAGAGAAGGGATCTGGGCAGCTGCTTCTGTGGCTTCACCACTCCTGATCTTTTCTTTCCCTTCTGGTGCTCCTTTTTCCAGGTGACAGTAGCATCAGTTAGTGAAGGCTCAAGGGCTGAGGCCTTTGGGACCATGGAGAGGTTCATTGTTTTTGCAGCTGCAGAGCCTGGCAGCCCCAGGCGTGTTTCCCCACGGCAGAGAGGGCATGTTGAGCTCAGTCAGGTCCTCCTATGGCACCTTTGTCTTGGTTTGGAAGGTGTCAGCTCATGGGTTTGTGAGGGACCTGGACAGGACTGAGTGCACTTTGAGTAAGCTTGCAGAGGATACCAGGTGGGGTGGGATGTGGATCTGCTGGGGAGCAGGAGGGCTCTGCAGAGGGGTTGGGGCACTCTGGATTGATGTGCTGAGACCAGCAGGGTCAGGGTCACCAAGGCCAAGTGCCAGGCCCTGCCCTTGGTCACAGCAGCCCCATGAAGCACTTCAGGCTGGGGCAGAGGGGCTGGAACGGCCATGGGGCCAATGGTGGACAGTGGCTCAACATGAGCCCAGGTGGGCAAGAGGCCGTTGGCACCTGGGCTGTGCCAGCTGGGCACTGCTGGGGCACCTCCAGGCTTGGGGACAGCTCTGGGCCCCTCCTGATAAAGGAGACATTGAGGGAGCGTGTCCAGGGCAGGGAATGGAGCCCCAGGAGGGGCTGAGGGAGCTGGGAAGTGGCTCAGGCTGGAGAAAAGGAGGTTCAAGGGAGACCTTCTTGTTCTCTATAGCTTCCTGACAGGAGGATGCAGCCAGGTGAGGGTCAGGCTATGCTCCATGGAGAAAGGGACAGGACAAGAGGAAGCTGCCTCAGGCTGCCCCAGAGGAGATTTAGGTTGGATATTGGGAGCAGTTTCTTCATGGGAAGAGTTTTCCAGCCTCAGCACAGCTGCTCCAGGTGGTGATGGAGTCCCCATCCCTGATGGAATTCAGAAACCCTGTGGAAGTGGCACTTGAGGGTGTGGGCTGGTGGTGGCCTTGGCAGTGCTGGGGAGCAGCTGAGCTGGATCTCAAAGGGCTTTTCCAACCCAATTTATGGTGTTCTGATGCTCATGGCCACATCCAGGCTGGACACCTCCTTTCCTTCTCCTGACTCCTTCCTCCTGTGGAAGCACAGGCCCCAGGGCAGGTCCTGGCAGTAGGAGCGGTGATGTGGCACCTCAGGTGTGCCAGGCAGAGCCCTGTGCCAGTGCCCTGTCCCTCCCCTGGGCTGTGGCTCCACCTTGGTAGCACAAGTGCTTGGTGACCTTAATCCGTGAGCCGCATTTGCTGCACCTCCGTGTGCAGTTAGTTATTGCATCTTAGCAGATCTGTGTCGTGTCTTTATTAATGTATTTCATGTTTAGACTCATGTGTTTTATTATTTTTTATCAGTGAAACAACCTCGCAACTGTGAGTTCTACAGTCTTTCATTAGCAAAACACAAAATAGCTAGCTGTCTTTTGTTACAAAGCCTTTTAAGACTAAATTATCTAATTAAAAAATAATACTGAGATTATTTTCCCTTTTAACCTAGTAACTCTCTCAAAGCTTACAATGTAGACTTTTCTGTCTAATTACAAAGCATCACCCAAACCTGTGAAAAAGAAGAAAAAGGTAAAAAAGAACAACTTACTTCTGCCCTAAAACCTCCATCTTCATATTTAATTTCTATATTCTAAAACCCTAAATTCTGTTTTTCACCCTGTTATATTACACACTTCTAACCAACTACACACTCATAATCCTAGTGCTATTAATTAATTTTAAAAGTCTTCTCCACAACCTCAAGTCAAATACAGCACTCTCTTACGCGTCTGTGCCTTTTAGCACAGAAAATTTAAAATTCTCAACATGTGAAGTTCAACATCACGCAGTGGTTTGGGTGGGACGGGGGTCCTGGTCACCTGCTGCTGCCCAGTGTGTGGGGGCTGCCCTCCCTGGCACAGCCCTTCCCCTGCCCTGCTTGTGCCCTGGGCAGGGAGAAGCTTCATGGTTGTGTCTGCGCTGGGGTTCCCCATCCCCAGAGGTGTCACTGTTAGGTTGGATGTGAGATGTCATCAGGGTTTGAGCCCCTCCATACAGAGGAATCTCTGCAGGAGCAGTGTGGGGCCTGTCCCAGCCAGGCAGGGGCCAGCACAGCTGGCTGGGTGCCAGTGGGCACAGCTGGGACAGGCTGCAGGGGAGGCTGCAGGGGAGGCTGCAGGGGAGGCTGCAGGGGAGGCTGTGGCCCGTGCTGCTCCCAGCACAGCTGGCTGGGTCCCAGTGGGCACAGCTGGGACAGGACAGGCTGCAGGGGAGGCTCTGGCTCGTGCTGCTCCCAGGCTGCTGTGGGTGGATGTGTGGGTGCAGCCCACCCGTGAGTGCTTGCTGACAGCTCACACTGGGAGCCGTAGGCAGGCTCTTCCAGACCAGAGCTGTTTTATTTGCCTTTCTTTGGGGTGCTGGCTGTGCCCAGGGGTTTGGGGGTGTCTGTGTGCCATGGTCACTGCAGATGCTCAGCTGTGAGTGACCCTGGAATGGCTGCAGGAGCACACGAGGACAGCAGTGACTGCTCGTCCTCCTCCACACGCCTCAGCGGGGCTGTCTGTCATCCACCGAGGTGTAAGAAACGGCAGATGATGTCTTAAAATACAGAGTAAAAATATTCAATATCCTTCTGCCTCTTCAGGAGTGTTGCCAGCTCCACTTCTTCCATCTGGGAACGGGCAGGTGTCTGTGAGACTTCTTTGTCCTCGTGTTCCCCACGAGGCTGGTGGCCAGGGTACTCCTAGTAGGAGCAGTCATCTACTTTCCCTCTGCTGTGGGGTTAGTGCCCTGCATGCAGGGCTGGCTTACCCCTCCTGGGCGAGGGCAGAGGTTTCCTGGGCAGTGCAGCCCCATGGCAGCTTTGTTCTGGTTTGTGTCTGTTTTACATCTCGGTGCCTTCAGTGCATCAGAGCTGTGAGAAGGGCACACCATGGGTATTTCAGAGTCACCTGGTTCTTAGCAGTGCTTTATCTCTGACTCGGGACATAGAGGGGGGAGCTGGGGACATGTGCAACTCTTTTCTGTCACCCAGCGTGCTCAGCCATGGTGCACTATGTCCCCTTCCACAGCAGGGTCCTATCCTATCCTGGCTCTGCTCCTGTTCCACCCCGGGCTCCCCAGCCCTCACCCACTGCTCCTGAGTTTGTGCTGCCCCTGATGGTCCTGCCTGACCTGTCCCTACTCCCCGTTCTCTCCCTGCTCTCTCTGATGGCTCTGAGTGGTGTTGCACCTCCCTCCAGGGTAGCTAAGCCACTCTCTTGCCTCTGTAGTCCTGTCTAGGACAGAAGCTGAGGTGTCAGTGAGCCCCACAGTGCTGGTGGTCACTGACTGTCACTCCAGGAGTGCTCTGGCTCCCACAGCCCGGGGCTGCTGCCCATGCTGGTTGGCCCCTGGAGCCCCACGTGTGGTCTGCAAGGGATGGCAGGAGCTCTGTTCCCACCTCACCTGTGTCATCCCTCCCAGGAACAAGGACACGACCAGGGACGAGTTTATCTTCTACTCCAAGCGCCTGATGCGGCTGCTGATCGAGCATGCCTTGTCCTTCCTGCCCCTGAAGGTGAGTGCCCACTGCTGGGGGCAGCCCCAGCCCCAGCCCAGCTCCCCTCTGGGTGCCCCTGACGGCTCTGGCTGCCCCCACTCTGTGCTCCCCTCCTGCAGTCGGTCACGGTGGAGACGCCGCAGGGCACCACGTACGAGGGGAAGCGGTTCCACAGGCAGCGGGTGAGGCACGACCCCAGCTCCTGCTCCCGTGGGAGCACTGCTCCTGGCCCAGCAGGCACCAGGAGCACCCAGCACGTGTCCCTGCCCTTTCCCAGATCACGGGCGTGTCCATCCTGCGGGCAGGTGAGACCATGGAGCAGGCCCTGACCGCCGTGTGCAAGGACATCCGCCTGGGCAAGATCCTCATCCAGACCAACCTGGACACGGGGGAGCCCGAGGTGAGTCCTGCTGCAGCCTGGCACGCACAGCCGTGCCCTGCTGGCACGCCACCAACCCTTCCTTCCCTCGCCAGCTGCACTACCTGCGCCTGCCCAAGGAGATCAGCGAGGACTACGTGATCCTCATGGACAGCACGGTGTCCACGGGGGCCGCGGCCATGATGGCCGTGCGCGTGCTGCTGGTGAGGCCCGGCCTGGGGCTGGGGCTGGGGCTGGGGCAGGGATCCTGTGCCCCGCCGGGCTCTCACAGCCCCCTGTGCCGCAGGACCACGACGTGCAGGAGGACAGGATCTTCCTGCTCTCGCTGCTGATGGCGGAGATGGGCGTGCACTCGGTGGCCTACGCCTTTCCCCGCGTCCGCATCATCACCACCGCCGTGGACAAGCGGGTCAACGAGGAGTTCCACATCATCCCGGGCATCGGTGAGGGGCCGGGGTGTGCTGCGCCTCTGCCTGGGGCCAGCAGCCCTGGGGGCAGCCCTGCAGCCACACCAGAGGGACGCCGGTGGGGCTGGCACTGCTGCCCCTCACTTTGTCCCTTTGTCTTCCTGCCAGGTAACTTTGGAGACAGATACTTTGGCACCGACGGCCCCTCGGCCTGGTGTGACAGCGACAGCGTGGACTGCTGAACTGGCTGGCCTCAGGACCGGGGGCTGGGCTGGCTGCAGGGCTGGCTGCAGGGCTGGCTCCATCCCTGCCCCCAGGAGAGGCCCTGAGCTGCAGCCGTGCCCACCTGCCAGCCCCAGCTCTCCAGACCTGCACGACAAGGCCCTGCTGCTGGTCTCGCTCTGCCCCCAAGGACCAATCCTCCCCAGGGAGGAGGACAAGAGAGGGATGGCCTCTCCTGGGACCACGGAGAGGGGATATTTAGGGACATTCCTTGCTCCCAGAGCCCTGGCTCTGGGGCTGGGCCAGCCGTGCCTGCAGAGGGAGAGGTGGCCTCCCCGCGGCTGTGCCTGAGGGGTGCTCACCTTCTGCCCAGGGGAACGGTGCAGTCCAGGCCAGCTCCATGCCTGGAATCCGTATTTATTTGTATTTATTGTGGGCAGCCCCCGGCTCCAGCGGGACCCTCTGACATCAGGGACTGGGCCTCGCGGATCCACCCCGTCCCTGCAATCCACACTCCATCCATGGCCCCAGGAGCTGGGGGCCGGCATGGGGCTGGCTGCCTTCCCGGTGCTGCTGGTGCCCGGGGAGCGCTGAGGTGTCCCCGGTGCTGCCCTTGTTGCTCAGGTTCTTTTTCCAAAGGGCAGCGGCAGCCTTGTCCCCCTCGCCCCGCCACCGGCGGCAGCAGGAAGGTCCGGGGCTCTGTCCCGGGCCCGGCCATGCCGCCGTCCCCCCCTCGCCGCCGTTTTGTACCAATAAAGGAGCAGCGCGATGCCCGTGTGCCGCCTCCTGCTGCCGCCGGACCGGGGCGGGCGGTGGGGCCGGGCTGGGCCGTGCCCTGTACCGGATGTCGCCGGGACGGGCCGTGCCCTGTGCCGGCTGTCACCGGGCTGGGCCGTGCCCTGTACCGGATGTCGCCGGGACGGGCCGTGCCCCGGGTGTCACCAGGCTGGGCCGTGCCCTGTACTGGGTGTCGCCGGGCCGGGCTGTACTCTGTACCGGGTGTCTCCGGGCGGGCCGGGCCCTATGCCGAGTGTCGCCTGGCCGGGCCGTGCCCTGTACCGGGTCGCGGGCGGCGCCTGCGCAGAGCGGCGGCGGAAGCGGCGGCGGGCAGGCCCGTAGCGGCGGGGCAGGCCCGTGGCGGTCGCTGCCGCGTCCCGTGCGACCCCGCGAGCCTCGGGCGGCCATGGCGGAGCCCCCGCGGCCGCAGCGGAAGCTGTCCCGGGTCGGGGAGAGCCTGTACCGCGTGCTGGGGCTGCAGAAGGGCAGCTCCCCCGAGGAGATCAAGAAGGCCTATCGGTACGGGGGGGTCCGGCGGGGCCGGTCTGGGAGCCCCGGCACGAGGGGCCGTCCCGCCAGCGCGGCCGGGATCCCGTCCGGACGGTCCCGGTCCCGTCCCGGCGGCCAGGGTCTGTTCCGGGAAGTGAGGCTGTGACGCGATACCGGGGGCCCTGCAGGGTGTGGGCTGTCCCGGGCAGCGGGGCTGTGAGCCCGTGCCGGGGGTCCTGCGGGGCTGTGGGCCCATACCGGGGGTCCCGGCTCCATCGCGGGGCTGTGGGCTGTCCCGGCAGTGGGGCTGTGACCCTGTGCCGGGGGTCACGGCTCCATGCAGGGGCTGAGGACTGCCTGGGCAGCAGAGCTGTGGGCCCATACCGGGGGTCCTGCAGGGCTGTGGGCCCATACCGGGAGTCCTGTGGGGTGTGGGCTGTCCCAGGCAGTGAGGCTGTGAGCCCGTACCGGGGATCCTGGCTCCATGCGGGGCTGTGGGCTGTCCCGGCAGTGGGGCTGTGACCCTGTGCCGGGGGTCACGGCTCCATGCAGGGGCTGAGGGCTGCCCGGGCAGCAGAGCTGTGGGCCCATGCCGGGGGTCCTGTGGGGGTGTCCTGGGCAGCGGGGCTGTGAGCCCATGCCGGGGGTCCTGTGGGGGTATCCTGGGCAGCAGGACTGTGAGCCCATGCCGGGGGTCCCCCCGCTGCACCCGCAGGAAGCTGGCCCTCAAGTACCACCCCGACAAGAACCCCGATGATCCAGCGGCTGCCGAGCGCTTCAAGGAGATCAACAGCGCCCACGCCACGCTCAGCGATGTGGACAAGCGCCGCCTGTACGACCAGTACGGCTCCCTCGGCCTCTACGTGGCCGAGCAGTTCGGCGACGATGCTGTCCGGCACTACTTCCTCATGTCCAAGTGGTGGTTCCAGGTGAGCCCGGTGTCCCTGGGGCTGCCTGGTGGGGCTGGTGGGCTGGGTGAGCTCAGGGCTTTGCCCTGCTGCCAGGCTGGTGTTGGACTGGGCTCTCAGGACTGGTGTGATGGGTCAGGGGCTCGGGTGGGCTCACAGCACGTCTGTCCCTGATGCAGGCACTGGTGCTGTGCTGCGGGGCCCTCACCTGCTGCTGCTGCTGCTGCTGCTGCTTCTTCTGCTGTGGGAAGTGCTGCCAGCCCAAGGAGGATGAGTCCTACAAGTACGTGGACCCCAAGGACCTGGAGGCGCAGATGCGGGCAGAGGACAGCGGTGAGTCAGGCGGGAGCCCGGCAGCTGGGAGCGCCTGTGTTTGCTTTGTGGGGGCTCTGGGGTCTCCCGTGTCCCATCTCGTGTGGGGACAGAGTTCTTGCTCAGGCCTTGGTTTGGCTTTAGCCACAGCTCTTACTTCCAGACAGCCCTTGGTGTTTCCTGCGTGGGCCAGGGTTGGTGGCAGTGGCAGAGGGAGCCCCTGCATGGGCCGTGGGTGCACCTTCTCCTTCTCTCTGGACAAAGGCCCCCTGAACAGGCCTGAAGCTTAGAGACCCTTTGGGGCACAGAGCACGGGAAGAGCAGCTGTGTTCCTGGCACTGGCCATACGGGTGTCAGTGGGGCTGGGTGGCTCCTGCAGCTTCCCTTGGGGTCGGGGCACTCTGCACTGGCCAGGGCTGTGGGGGCTTTGGGCTGTGGGAGGCAGTGCTGTGGCATTCCTGCTCCCTGGCACCTCCAGCTGGGGCTGAGGCACTGATGTGAGCTTTCCTTTGCAGATCCTCCGGGCCCTGTGGTAGCGCAGCCCCCGCCTGCCAGCACGGAGCCGCTGCCAGCCAGCGCCAGGAGCGATGCCTGAGGCCGGCCCCACCCCGCCGGCTCCCAGCGCTGGGCAGGATCCTCCTCCCTTGGGACTGTCACTTTCCGGGACCACGGTCCCGCCCCCGGGCTGCCTCATCGGCCTCGGAGGGATAGAATCTCAGGTTAATTTGGCCAGCATCAATGCACAGGCTGCCGGGCCCCTGCTCGAACTCCAGGGCAATGCCCCCGTGTCCAGCAGTGGTGGTGGCAGTGGCCTGGAGCCCGTGCTGCCGTGGCCCCTCGAGTGCCTTGCCCGTGCCCAGGTCGGGCACCGAGCCCCGGGCACGAGCAGAGATGCTCCGGGCCGAGCTCTGTAGCTCTGTGAGACCATTAGCACTGTAACCTCGGGGCTGGGCTGAGCCCGCCCCTCTGCAGCCCTCCCGACGGGTGCTGGGTGCCAAACGCT